>NC_061096.1:51157505-51244881 GCF_015104395.2 Macrobrachium nipponense | reverse complement strand
AACAGCAGTGGAGATGGCAGGAACAGATACAGAACAGCAGCAGTGGTCGGCAACATCACGTCCGTAAACAGCGGCTGGGCAGGTACGGCAGGTACGGCAGGCTGTACAGGCAGACCAGGTGGACGGACCAGCGGCACAGACATCCTAGGTACTGGTGGGAGGTCCAGGGGCGAGCTCTTCGGGCACACAAAGTCTGGTCGAGGCAGCACGGCAAACCCAGGCGGCGGCATCACACTCCCCCGTGGTACGGCGACTGGCCCCTGCACCGATGTAGTTGGTGTAACAGAGACCGCGTGCGGGGTATACACCAGGTGTGGAGGTGAAGCATAGCCAGGAGTTGAAAGGGTCGTGGTAGTGGTCGTCACCGTAGCATGCGTGACCGCCACAGAGCCAGCGAGATGGTAGAGCAGCCCCTGGACACTCGCACGCCCTGCAGACCAACGATGCCCACCTACCTGTCCGAGGTCGTCCTTCGCAGCAACAGCACCTGAGGAAGCAAAGGTCGGTGATAAGCAGGATCCTCTACCCGTCCGTGCATGTAGACGACGGATAGAGGACCCAGAGTACAACTCAACATCGGGGTATCTCGCGCCCTCCTCCACACTCTGACAGATCGGGTGAGGAGAAGGACCTAGAAACCCCCCCCGAAGGGGAAGGCGCCAAACGTGGGAGCTGAGCGGGCGGCAGGAAAGAAGACGAAGTGTCCGTAACCAAAGGAGTCGCGGGAGAGCTTTCCGACGACTCCTTTGCAGGCCTTCGCTTCTTCCTACCTTCGTACAAGCCCCACTGCGCCTCCGACCATGACTATACACTTCACAGGGCTCGGCTCGGGTACATTCGCGGCCCCCCGACACCGAGCGCACAAAATATGTGGATCGCTTTCATGGAAACGGTGCGGAACCTTACCGCTTTACGCCCTTCGGTACCCGGGCACAATCTCCGGAGGGTAGCGGGGCTGGAGACTCCATAATTGATCAAATAACTCACAAATGATGAAATAAAGAGGAAATGATTGTACTTACAATGATTACTCAACACAAACACAACCATATACTCAAGGGAAAGCAAACGACGAGAAGCGGGCAGAGAGCGTCGAACACACGTCTACTCGCTGTGAGGCCGAAAGCAAAAGTGATTTGTTTACCTCCCAGTCACGCGCGCGCGCCTGTCGGACAAGCAGTTAACTACCAAACCCCTTGTTCGAAAGCTTACGACCTATCCAGCTGCCGCTAGTACCTTCCTATTGTAAAAGGACCGAAGGTTTGTATGCCGTGTCGGAACAAATGAACTGTTCCAACGAGGAAAGGGTCCCCAGAAGACTCATCCATTCCTTCGCGGAACATTGTTTCTTTCTCTAGGAAGGGTTTGACTACTTTTTCAAGCAGCGGTTCTGTCTTTCCTGTGATGGAAACACATGAAAACCCCGAGAATCCATCCGAATCCCCAGATGAACAATGTTCTGCTGGGGAATCATCTGGGATTTCTCGAGGTTTACCAACAGTCCCAAGGACTGTGTTAACTCCAGTGTCAGTTTTAAGTCCTCCAGACATCTGACTCGCGACTGTGCTCGTATCAGCCAGTCGTTCTAGATACAAGGATATTCAAATCCTTCGAGATGGAAGCCAGTGAGCCACATTTTTCATTAGTCCCGTGAATACTTGGGGGGCTGTTGATAGTCCGAAGCATAGGGCCCGAAATTGAAATACTCTTCCTTGAGCCATAAATCTGAGGTATTTCCTGGAAGACTGGGTGTATTGGCACGTGGAAATAAGCATCCTGCAGGTCCAGGATACCATCCAGTTCCCCTGGACGCAGGGCTGCTAACACCGAGGCTGTCGTCTCCATTGTGAACTTCCTCTTTGCTACGAACACGTTCAGGGCGCTCACGTCCAGAACTGGCCTCCAAACCTCCTGAGCTTTTCGGAACCAAGAACAGGGAGGCGATTGTAAAACCCCTGGGAAGAGAGATCTTTTACTTCTTCTATGGCTTCCTTGTAAAGCAATCTGCTCCACGAGATGTAGAAGGGCTTGTTTCTTGACAGAATCCTTGTAGTTTGCTGTTAACTCCCTTGGAGTTGTAGTTAAGGGAGGTTTTTCCTGAAGGGGATTAAATATCCCTTTCTTAGGAGGGATAGGAACCAGGCGGCGTCGGCCCACCTTTCTGTGCCCAAGGTTCGTAAAAGTTTAGAAGCCTGGCACCCACTTTTGTCTGGAGGACCACAGTCTCACTGGGTCTTGACGAACGGCCTTCGAGAAGACCTTCCTCTCTTCTCCGGTCGTCTACTTCTAAGAGAAGATCTTGGTGCAGACCTTCCCCGAAAGGAGCTGCTGGAAGGGAACTTTCTCCTTTTTTGCAACCTGAACAGCAGGTTTTTAGCCTTTTAGCTGACTGGGCCAGCAGTCCTGTGTGGCTTTTTCTGATAAAGTCTTTGAAATGTCCCTCACTATTTCCTGAGGAAAAAGGTGGCTAGAGAGGGGCGCGTATAAAAGGGAGTATCTCTGCAGAGGAGAAACAGATTTCGTTAAGAAGGAGCTAAACACTGCCCTCTTCTTCAATATACAGGATCCAAAAAGGGATGCCACTTCATTGGAGCCATCCATAACCGCCTTGTCTAGGCAGGTTAATACACTGCCAACTCTTCCATGGTAACGAAGTCTGGTTCTTGAGACTTCTTGGCTAAAGCTCCCAAAGCCCAGTCCATAAAGTTAAAGAACTTCGAGAGTCTTAAAGAGGCCCTTGATG
Source organism: Macrobrachium nipponense (assembly GCF_015104395.2). Classification (NCBI taxonomy): domain Eukaryota; kingdom Metazoa; phylum Arthropoda; class Malacostraca; order Decapoda; family Palaemonidae; genus Macrobrachium; species Macrobrachium nipponense. The sequence continues at coordinate 51,242,138 of NC_061096.1, read as the reverse complement.
AGATGATCAACCTCACACATTCCCAAGAGGCTTTTGCAGAGTGTAGAGAGCGTCTTCTAGACGCACTACAAGAGCGGAAAGTCCGCATCAGAGGACGAAGGGGAGACCCAGGCCCATTGGCTCCTTGGTGTCATACCACATACCTGGTTTCCCTGTCAGCTTAGAGGGAGGACAAGAAAACATACTGTCGTTCCCCGCTTCCTTCTTAGATCTGAGCCAGCTCTCGAGACTCTTCAGAGACTTTCTCATAGAAAGAGTAGGGGTCATCCTAACGAAGGAGGAGGCCTTCGACATTTTCGTACTGGATAATAACGATCCCGGAGAAGGGGGATCCGACTGGCATAGCGAGTCTCCAAACACCTGCAGCAAAAGAGAAGCAAGTCTCTTATAGTCCGAAACTCCTGCATCTTTATGGATATCTCTTCATCCGAAACTTCTTCCAAAAGCGATGCAGGAGAAGAGGGCTTTTCCTTTTCAGGAGACCGATCGTCGCAAAGAAGCCTTTTCTTTCGTCCTTATTCCTATCCTCCTTCCTGCACGAGTCCTGGAGTTTCCCTATACTCGGGCTTCTGCTCTGCTCCTTGCGTCTGCTAGGGAGAGGCGCTTGCGTGCCTGAATCAGGCGCCTGTGAGGTGAAGAGCGCCTGCTAGGAGAAAGGAGAACATCCTGTTCCTGGCGCCAAGAAGGAGAAGCGCTTGCGTCCTGGTGAGCGCGCCTGGGCCAAGAAGGCGAGGCGCTTGCGTCCTGGTGAGGCTGCCTGGTCCAAGAAGGAGAGGCATTTGCGTCGTGATGAGGACGCCTGGAAGTGCGAAATGCGCCTGTGAGGAGAAAGGAGAACCCTTTGTTCCCGTCGTCCAGGAGGGGAGACGTTTGCGTCCTGGTGACTGCGTCTAGCAGGCGAATAGCTCCTTTTCCCTTTGCGTCCATCCGGAGAGGAGCTAGAATCTCTCCTATCCCTCCTGGGAGGTGAAGAAAAACTTGTCTAAGTTTCGGCGCCTATTCGGCAAAAACTCTTGCGTCCTTAGAAGGGATATTTAGAAGATCCTACAGGACTCCTGATTCCTGGGTACTTCCCAGAGGGTGGGAGAGGGTTGTTCCTTCGGAAAATGTCTAGAGGACGAACGAATGCTCCTTCCTTCTTGCGGAGCTCTGAATAGAGAGGGGCTCTCTTCTCTCCCGGAGCTCTTAGTCGCACGAATTCTCTCACGAGGAATCCGCGAATCAGGCTCCTGATGCTTGCCATGAGAGGCGAATCGTCTCTAGCAAAACTCCTGGAGAACTCTTGCTCGTAAGGGAGTTTCCGATTCCTGTCATATGCGACTGAAGAAGGTCTCGCTGCGGACGAAAACCTTTCAGGCGAGGAGCGTCTGCTAAAGCCAGGGCGCTTACTCTCTGAGGCTCTCCTAAACAGAAACTCTTGACTGGGAAGAGAAATGTCTTTCTTCCTAGAAGAGCCTTCAGAAAGAACTCCCACTAAGGCAGACAACTGCTGTTGGAGTCCTACCAAGACTTCCTTCGTCTTGTGTGATAAGTCTTCCGGAGAAGAGTCAGGAGATCTCATAGCTCTCTTCTTACTAGCAGGCGAATACTCCGGAAAAGGCTCAGGACTGGAATGCAACGCTTCGCTTGCTGGCGTCTTCCAGGATCTCTTAAGAGGACGCGACTTAGAGGAAGAACTCCATCCTCTTCTGGGAGACGAAGAGTCTGAGTCCGAAAAGCACTTCCTGAGGACACTTTTGCAGTAGCTGTCCTTGGCAGCCTGGGAAGCGGCTACAGGATCTGCCGAAGGGATGCCTGACCGTTGGGAATACTCTACATCCCCCTTGCGGCTTTCGACATTCCTCCTCCCTTGGGTCATGGGAGTCTGAAAAGAGGTCTAGGCCTAGGAGCAAGTGCGGAGTCGGTCAGACGCCCCCCCTCCACTTCACTGGGGACACTGCACAAATCACTGCACACATCACTGCGCATCTGTCTCCTTCATTGCTTGCAGTTGCGATTTCAAGCTGATTATTGAGGCTCTCATTGCAGCCATTTCCGTAGACGCATCTACAGGTTCGCTGCTGGGGGAAGGGGCTGAAACCAAACTATGAGCAGGTGAATTACTAGAAAAGTTAGGAGCTACTTCCTGTTCATTAGAGCAGGATCTACTTGAGCTTCTGATGGAAGCCCTCCTAACTCTATCTTTCTCAATTTCCTTACATAAGAAGCCAAGGTCTTCCATTCCACTTCCGTTAAACTCTCACATTCCAGACAGGTGTTAGTCGCAGAACAATCATTCCCCCTACATTTTTTACAGACTGTGTGAGGATCCACCGATGCTTTCGGTAGCCTCACCTTACATTCCTCTTTCGCACACACCCTAAATACAGGTGCCACGTCAGACATTTTAAAGAGAATCCAAACCAAAATCCAAAAAACGGTCCATGATAAGCGTATGCCAAAACCAAAGATCAAAGTACATCACCAAAGGTCAGATAGATAACCTCCTCGGCCAACGAGAAAAGAATTCCAATGCAGGAGGTACCAACAACGAGTTGTTGCTACCGGCGACAGAAAAATTCTGGTTAGAAACGGGAATGGTTTCCTATTCCCGCCACGGGAGTGGGCTGGTCACCTGACCTACCTGTCGCGTGTGCCGCGAGTTTTGAATTCTGTCGGGACGTCAGAGACTATAGCTAAGTATATATCTGCCGGGGAAGTTGCATGTACAAAAAAGGGAGGCTGCAGATATGGGAACTGTATGGAAATGCAACCACAAAAAAATATGTGACAGAACTTCAGAGTCCCATTATTACACAGCAAAGGAGGTGGTGATGAATTATGCTTAGCCTTGTATGAAGTCCTTTATCCAAAACTTCAGTGTACTTAAACAAACTTCTTCCTCTACATTCTTTACATCCCCTTTCGTAACTCTCTTTCCACTTCACTAGTCCAATATCTTCTTTTACTATATTTCTACACTGGGTATACACATTATGGTTTCCCTCTATCTAACTCTTAACATTATAATTAAAATTAAAATGGAGAGAGCCAAAATACTACCTGCATAATCTGACAATATCATAACCGAACACTAAACTGATATCAAGAAAACTCCAAATACAGAAGTTATCACTATAGATTTGACACCATAAATGAGTTGAGGTAGTTATGAATGATGTAATGACAAAGGCTGTATCTATTAAGGAAATGTCAAAAGCAAAGAATCAAGATTCTTTCATCAATTACATAATACCAAAATGATCTGACTGACAGTATGATACAGTGCTAATTCCTATGTTTGGATCTATATCTAAAGGACAAAAGTTGTTTAGAATTTTAACACCAATATATATGACTATAACAGTCAGGTACTACTATAATTCTTTACTCATAAGCTATAAAAGTGACAATTAAAATAATAGTACCAAGTGTTTTTCTTACATTAACTGCAATAACATACAGTATTTGGTAAGCAAAAGGGATTAAGGAAACTACAGTCTTCACAAATTAGTAAACCTGAACACCACAGGACATCAATTATTTACACACAAGTAATAACTGAGGCAGTCTCAGTACATCAATGCATATCATGGATTTTTTTATTGTTATTTTTCTTACTTTATTCACCAATTTCTCAATATTTCAGAAATGCTAACATTATCAGTTACTGATCATCAATCATCCCACAGTTTTATTTACATAAAGCATGGAATGGCAGGTAAACATGCTCCCTGAAAATTATACATGATGATATCAGCTACGCTCAACTATCTTGCAACATACAGTACATACACATTGATAAAACCTTACAAAGCTCTGTGTTTCATTACATCACAGTGAGAAATACCCCTTTTGGTTTGAAAATAAGTGTGCAATCTCTAAGCTTAAAGCCAAAAAAGGACTTGTATTAGGGCAAAAAATAATACCTTGTATACACTCTATGCTCTATAATACATTCTCAATACATTACCAACATTACCCTTTCTTCTCCAAAGGTATTGTACTTCAGTTGCAAAAATTAATTTAATTTCCTCATTACTGATATGACAATTTGTCGAAAATTGCATTTTTCCTAACTATACAAACCTGAGGTCCTTTAACAATAGGAAGGTAACTAGCGGCAGCTGGGACGGTCGTAAGCTTCGAACAAGGGGAGAACGGTAGTTAACTGCTTGTCCGATCGTGCGCGCGCCGCGCGCCCGGGCAGTGAAGAATCACTTTTGCTTTAGGCCCATGCAAAAAGTTGCAGAGTGAGGGTGGTATGAGGTGGGACTATATGTAAAGACCTCAGGTTGTATAGTTAGGAAAATGCAATTTTCGACAAATTGTCATTTGTTCCGATACGTAATACAAACCCTCGGTCCTTTAACAATAGGAAGACTCACTTCTTGGTAGGGTGGAATCTGAGTCTTTTTGGTGAACAGACTGGTGTTCGTCCAACCTTGGAATGCCTCCCTGGTCGTAAGAGCAAGGAGGGATCCAAACCTCTGTCCGATTGATCGGGGTGTGCACCGCAGGATCAATGGTCAGACCTCTGAGCCAAGGTAACTAAGAGAAGATGGCAAAGCGTATCTCGTTGTACCTAGCAAGTAAGAACTTGCTCCATTACAAGAGCCAACATAAAGTTATGGGTTTGTCTCAAGAAGGCATCACTCCTTCCCCCCTTGTTGGAGGGAGTGGAGGATATTTGCTTCTATCCCTAACTAAAGGGATAGATTGGGGCTCGGTCGAGTAGCTTACCTGCATCGAAATTCCTTCCAGCATGGTGACGGACCGTGACCCATCTTCCCACAGGTAGAGAGAGAGAAAAGATGGAGAGAGAAGCCAGTCGCACTCTCATTCAACCATTCATTCCTACAGTCACACCAGGAATCGATGCTGTTCTGCCTGCTCGGGTGCTGGGTAAGCTTACACAACGTGTTGAGCAGCCACCACAGGTCCCAAGGAAAAAGTATCCAAGGACTTGTGGGCAATATCCCGAAGTAGAAGGACGTGAAGGTAGTCTGGTTGACCCAGACACCTGCCTTCAGGACCTGCGCCACGGAGAAGTTCTTACGGAACGGCCAAAGAGGGGGTCCAATACCTCTGACTTCGTGGGCTCTCGGTCGAGCGTACGGATGTCGTCACTACCATCAGCCTCGTACGCCCTCCTGATCACCTCACGCAGCCAGAAAGAAAGTGTGTTCTTGGATACTTCTTTCTTGGTAACCCCAGTGCTAACGAAGAGGCGTCGACACTCAGGCCTGAGGTGTCGAGTTCTCTTCAGATAGCGCCGTAGCGCCCTCACAGGACAAAGCAGGCATCTCATCCGTATCGTTGTCGGTGAAATCCATTAGGGAGGGGATCGTGAAAGACTCGAACCTGTCGGTCAGGGATCGGCGGATTCTGAGTCTTAGCTACGAAGTTCGGGACGAAATCGAGCGTCACAGATCCCCAGCCCCTGGTATGTTTAACATTGAAGGACAGACCATGAAGTTCCCCTACTCTCTTCGCCGATGCCAGGGCCAGCAAGAAGAGGGTCTTGAGGGTCAGATCCCTGTCTGACGACTCTCGGAGTGGCTCGAATGGTCTTCGAGTCAAACTCCTAAGGACGAGAGTCACATCCCACTCAGGGGGCCGGGGCCTGAGTTCCCTGGGTGGGCAAGACCTTTCGAAGCTCCTCATTAGCAAGGAGATCTCGAACGAGTTCGAGATGTCCAGTCCCCTCAGTTTTAGGACGAGCGCCAGTGCTGGCCTCTATATCCTTTAACTGTGGGTACTGAGAGGAGCTTCTCTCGGCGAAGAAACACGAGGAAATCCGCTACCTGCTGAAGAGTGGCTCTGAGAGGAGATAGACCCCGTCTACGACACCAACCACAGAAGACAGCCCACTTCCCCTGGTACACAGCTGCAGAGGACTGTCGGACGTGTCCAGCCATCTCTGTTGCTGCGCTGCGAGAAAAGCCTCTCGTTCGCAAGAGATGGTGGATAAACAGCCAGCCGTGAAGTTGTAGGGGACTGGACTGCCGGGTGGTACGCTCTACGTGTGGCTGGGCTAGAAGGTTGTGCCAGTGGGGCATCTCTCTCGGTTCTTCCGCAAGAAGAGCCAGCAGGTCCGGATACCAAACGGCTTGAGGTCGTTTGGGAGCCACCAGGATCATCCTGAGATTGGGAGTGACCAGCGCTCGGCTGATCACTTTCCGAATCAGACAAAAGGGAGGAAAGGCGTAGACGAAGAGGTTGTCCCAGGGGTGTTGAAGAGCGTCCTCTGCACGGCCGAACAAAAAACTTGAAGTTTTTTGTTGTGCCGGGTGGCGAACAGGTCTATGACCGGACAACCCCACAGGTTGAAGAGCCCTTTCCGCCATTCTGGGTGTAGGGACCAGTCGGTCCCTATCACCTGATCCCGACGGCTGAGCTTGTTCTGCTACTACATTCCTCTTGCCTGGAATGTAGCGTGCTGACAGCTCTATTGAGTGAGCCGTGGCCCACTCGTGCACCTGCACAGTCAACTGGTGTAGCGGGAGAGACACTAGGCCCCCCTGCTTGTTGACGTATGCCACTACTGTGGTGTTGTCGCACATCAACACCACCGAGTGTCCCACCAAGCGGTCTTGGAACTCTTGGAGAGCGTAAAACGCCGCCTTGAGTTCTAAGACATTGATGTGAAGGTGCTTGTCGTGATGGTCCCACACACCTGCAGCCAGCAACTCCTCCAGGTGTGCGCCCCATCCCTCGGTCGATGCGTCTGAGAACAGCAGCATCTCCGGGGGGGGAGTGCGTAGAGGCACCCCTCTTAAGAGGTTCCTGTCGTCGAGCCACCAGGCTAGGTCCTGCCTCACCTTCTCCGTATGGACACGGGAAGTAAGGTGGATCCTTTACCTGTGACCAACTCTCCCTTAGTCTCCACTGGAGAGACCGCAGGTGAAGACGTCCGTGAGGAACTAACTTCTCGAGTGACGACAGGTGGTGGCCGATCACGACTTGCCATTGCTGAGCTGCCTGTTCCTGCCGAGACAGGAACCGGCCGGCTGCCTACCTGAATTTGCTGATCCTCAAGTCTGCGGGGCGGACTTGAGCTGCTACCGTATCGATCAGCATACCCAGGTACTTCATCTTCTGCTTGGGGTTCGAGATCGGACTTCTCGTAGTTTATCACTATCCCCAGATCGCGGCAAAACTTTAGAAGTCGATCCCTGTCCTGCAGCAACTGCGAGCGGGAGCTCGCCAGGACCAACCAATCGTCGAGATACCTCAGAAGACATATCCCGTGCGAATGGGCCCAAGCAGACACCAGCATGAACACTCTCGTGAACACCTGTGGGGCGGTTGATAGACGAAGCAAAGTGCCTGAATTGGTACACCGTCCCGTCGAAGATGAAGCGGAGGTACTTTCTGGAGGACTGATGGATGGGTATTTGAAAATACGCATCCTTCAGGTCCACTGAAAGCATGAAGTCGTTCTGCCCTGATGGAGTCGAGCACGGAACGTGCCGTCTCCATCTTGAACCGAGTCTGGCGAACAAATCGGTTCAGGGGAGAGAGATCTATCACCGGGCGCCAGCCCCCCGATGACCTTCCTCCACTAAGAAAAAAGGCGGCTGTAAAAGCCCGGTGACCGATCCACTACGACTTCTACAGCTCGTTTGGTCAGCATGGTCTTGATCTCCTGCCGAAGAGCGTCGTCCTTTGAGGATCCTAGAACATATGTCTGAAGATGGACCGGGTTGGAGGTGAGGGGTGGCCGAGATTCGAAGGGTAGTAGATATCCCTCCTGAAGGACGTCTACTATCCAGGTCTCGGCACCGTAGCGCTGCCAAGTTGCCCAATGGCTCGCTAGGCACCCCCCACCCCTTCCGGCAGCTGGTGAGGGGGAACGCCGACCCTAGCGTTTCCCACCTCGCTTCGACTTCTTCCCAGCACCTCCCTCGGGAAAGGAGGGCTGGGAGGAGGGCTGGTTACGGCCTCCTTTACCAGAAGTTTGCAAGCAGGAAGAGTCTTTCCTCGGGGCTTCTTCGATGGAGCAGCCGTCTTAGCAGCCGAGGAAGCGCTAGCTAAACTCTTAGGCTTAGCCGCAGTTGTACGAGGTTTGCCCAGAAACCTTCGTAACTGCCTGGTGAACCAGACGGTCACTGTCATCAGTGCGCCGTCTTTCCACCGCAGCGTCCACCATCTCTCCAGGGAAAGAGAGCGGAGGAACTCTTCATTGGTCCGTTACGGAGTCCATTTACTACCGCCTCACGCACCCGGCCCCCTTGGCTACTCGTGTAAGGACAGCGTCCCTACGACGGAGAACCAAGTTGGCCCACAGGTTTTGCCGTCTGATGGGCGAGGTAGGAGATGGCCCTACCTCCCAGACTGGGCGCAGTCTCCTGAAGTCGGGGTCGGTCTTCGAGGGCAGCGCCCCCGGAGTCGGCCGCGACCTTGGATACTGTGAGGGACCACAGATCCAACCAAGAGACTGCCTGGAAAGCCGCCATAGCGGTAGCTCCAGGCCCAGTGCCTCCTGCTGCGAGAACCACAAGTTCTCCGACAGGAGCTGCTGCAGGGAACACACCTGGGAGTTAGCCTAGCTAGCTCCGGGTTAACCTGTTTGGGCGGTATTGGATCCACTGATGGCACGTAGAACTTCCGCTGTCGCTGCAGAGAGGAGGAAGTAGCTTGGAAGACCGTCCTGACTTAAGTGAATCCTCTCGTCCTGAGACGAAATTCTCCACCTGGTCAAGGACTGAGTCTGCAAGCTCCGATCGCGGCAGTCCCACCGTCAATTTGGGTCCCCTCTTCGGGCCCCAAAATGACTCGAGCCGGGACGTAGGCTCAGATGGTGGGTAGCGGCGATCCTTCCCCCAGGTCGTTGTGCTGACGAATCCAGCGCAACTAACCTGGGGCAAAGTTCCTTCTGGATCTCGGAGTTACAGCGTCCTGAGGAGTAGGACCGTCAGTCCCTCCAACAGGAGCAGCTCTCGAGACCCTCCTCCTTCAGAAGGAGGAAACAGCAACAGACCCCTGACGGTCGCCTCCAGCCACTTGCGCGTACGACCTGGCTGGTCCTAATAAGACCATGCCTGGTGCGTGCGGCATCGTGACGGGATCGTGAGCGGCGCACTCTCACGATCACTCCTAGCTACCTCGCTCTTCCCGGTGTAGCCCGAGGAAGTTGAAGGTAGAGGAGAGACAGACCTGACGCTCCCCCCCCGCTCGCTGGCAGGACCAGCGTACGTGGGGGGCTGCAGCCGATCACCAACCCGCGGTGGGGATCAATCTGCAGGCCTGGCCATGCCGCTCACCTGTGGCGAGCGGCTCGACTGAGCACGTCGACCCCGGTCCCGTGCGTCAGTACGAGCTGCTGCTGGCCACCGTCCCCATCCGGTCCCTGTGGGAGCGGCGGTCAGGTGATCTACATAGCTCGCTTTCGCGGTGAGACCGGTGAGCGTCCTCACGGCACGTTCAAACCGCTGGTACCTAGCCGAAGCTGGTGCGTTGGTCGAGGGACCTCTTCCCAGCCTCAAACCGTGGCCGGCCGGTCAGAGACCGTCACGTCAACCCGAAGGTACCGGACCTGGTCGCTACTGACGAGCGGCCGCTGGCCTGGCGAGAGTCACTTGCGCGACTCTCGACAGTCTTCTGCTCCGTGCCTCGGTCATGATGGTGAGCGAGCTCAGGCGTCTTGACTTTGGCTGCACGGTCGCCCGAGGAGACCGTACACTCGGAACTTCTCGCGGACGAGAAGTCGAGCCGGTACCTGGCTTAGCAGCAGTGCTACCAAGACCAGGCGAGGATGTACCAGCAGTAGCCAGCACACCCTTGGTCCCTGTCTTCTTCTTCTTTCTCATAAGAGGACGGGCCCTTGTTCCCGAGGAACAGGAAGACCCAGCAGAAGCACCCCCCTGTCACACCGGAGCGAGACGGGCCCTTCGAAGGTCCCGCAGGAGCCCTTCTTAGGGGGGGTGGGGGGAGGAGGCAGCCTTCTTCTTCTTCGGGCTTGGAAGCCTTAGAAGTCGAAGGGGGAGAGGCGGCAACAGACGACGAAGAAGACGATGAAGACGACGACGACACTTCCTCTTCTTCTCCTCTTCTTCGTCAGCTATCTCAGGACGGACGGTCGGTCTTCCATCCACGGAAAGTACTGGGCCAATTGCCGAAGCAACACGCCCCGACTGATCCTGTCCGGAAAGACCTGAGTCCGGGCAGCACCTCCATGACGAGACGCGACGTGGCAGGGGCAGGCACGGCAGGAGCGGCAGGAACATCAACACAGGACCAGCACCATCAGGATCAGCACCAGCCAGGACCAAGCCCAACCAAGCAGGGGAAACGCCAGCAGCAGCAGGACCAGCACCAGCAGGACCAGCACCAGCAGGACCAGCACCAGCAGGACCAGCAGCAGCAGGACAGCACCAGCAGGACCAGCACCAGCAGGACCAGCACCAGCAGCACATCAACATGAGCGTCACGCACCGCGCGCTTCGTAGGAGCGGCGCGAGCGGCTGGGCCAGCAACACTAGCTGCAGGTACGCAAGTACGGCAGCATAGTCCGGCGTCACAGGCATCTCCAATTCAGCCAAATTCATCATCGGGACGGGCGGCAGGTCCAGGGTGACGAACTTTTCGGACAGCGAAAGTCGGGAGTTGGCAGCACATAGAATCCAGGTGGCGGCGGCACGCCCCTCTTAGGTACGGCAGCAATCGGCTTTTGGATTGATGCAGTGGGAGTCACAGACGCAATGTGTTGCATGTAAACCACATGAGGAGGGGCGGCGTACGCTGGTGTGGACACTGTATTCGTAGTCGTTGTGACTACACCATGAGTTACTACTGCCGACCCCGCCAGTCGTTGAATTAAGCCCTGGATACTGGGAGCGCCCTGCAGTCCCAACGACGCCCACACCTGTCCAAGGTCGTCACTCACAGAAGGCACACCTGAGGGAGGAACAGTCGGGTCAGTTAGAGGGGCACCCTCACGCCTGGGGGAGGACGAACCCCACCCAGAGCGGACGGAAGACCCTGAATACAATTGGACATCCGGGTATCGGGCGCCCTCCTCCACACTCGACGGATCGAGTGAGGAGAAGGACTCCGAAACCCCCCCCCGCAGGGGAAGGCGCAAACCGTGGGGGCTGAGCTGTAGGTAGGAAGGATGACGAGGTATCCGTCACCAAAGGAGTCGCTGGAGAGCTTTCCGACGACTCCTTGGTCGATCTACGCCTCTTCCTACCCTCGTACAGCACCCACTGCGCCTCGGACCAATTCACACAAACATTACATGGTTCGGTTCGGGAACACTCTCGCCCCCGACACCGATAACATAATTCATGTGGATCTATATCAGGATAAGAGCGGAATCCGCCGCATTTACGCCCCTCCAGCCCGGGACACACTCTACGGGCAGCTGGTGGGCGCGGCGAAAGCTCTTCAAGATCCATAATTCAATTCACTTCACAATCAATGAAAATGAAAAAAGAGTACTTACAATTTCATTCAAAACCACAAACAAACCAGTCAGAAGAAATTGTAAACATCCAAAGCACACGACGAAATAGCGGGCAGAGCGATGACGAGCACGTCCTGTCACACCACGGCCGAAAGCAAAAGTGATTCTTCACCGCCCGCGCGCGCACGATCGGACAAGCAGTTAACTACCGTTCTCCCCTTGTTCGAAGCTTACGATCGTCCCAGCTGCCGCTAGTTACCTTCCTATTGTTAAAGGACCGAGGGTTTGTATTACGTATCGGAACAACTAACCTTTAAAGAAGCAAATATCATCCATCTGGGTGGAAATTCTACTTACCCAATGAGGCCAGTTTTTGTATTCTGGATATAATTTTAGAAGCTCATTCACAATAAAGTACCCTGGTAATAATGATGCACTGCGATCAAATATCAGGTCCATAACCTCATAAAGGGCTTCAACGAGAGGAAGATGCGAACGTCTGAGATTAACAGGTAGTCTTCCTGCTTTCTCTAAACAAAGCTGTGATAAATAAGGTAAAATGTCAATCTCTATGCTACTGAAAGCTGTCACCTTAACCATATAATTTCTAAATTCCAATAATTTCTAAACGATATAACCAAATCAATTCATGTTAAAGGTTAAACCTAGTTCATTATTCTAATACTGTAGTTAAACTTCTAACCAAAATGCATTATCATTTTGACAGCTTCAAAAGTTGAATTTTGAACCTGCTCAAATAAGCATGAAAACTTTAAAAATCTTAAAATATACAACATGCTTATGGAACTGATTTTGACGAAGGTAACAAAATACTATCAATTCTCATATTCTTACCTTCATAATTTCTCTAACTCCTTTGTAGTCAACACCAGTTACAATCTTTTTGATGAGCCCAAAGGCAGTAATCCAAAAGATATCATTATCAGGTGTGAGGTTTTTGTTGGTTAAAAGACTAATACAGATGACTCTGAAAAAAAAGAAGAGTAGTAACATATATTACCAACTTACAAAGCAACAGGAAGTGCAACTTTAGCAGCCAAGGTTTACCTTCACTAAAAATTCTGGAATGGCACAGGGAAAGTTAACTATTTCCAACACTGCTTGTGATCATGACTAAATGAAAAATGTATAATAAATTTCTAATTTTCATAGCTAACAAACCTGAGGTCTCAACAATACGATAAATCTTCTAACGCCAGCTGGAAACCGGTTAAAAACAATCAAAGATTGTAAATGCAAGGAATCCGTGGCATCTGGTATCTGGCGCATAGCTGAGGTGGAAGCACGTCAAGAGTGCATTTGAATCCACTGATGCATGTCTTACTTCCAACCCAGGATGAAAAGTAAGAGGTTTGTTAGCTATGAAAAATATAACATTGATTAAAAATTTGTCATTTGTTCATACGCAAAACAAACCTACAGTCTTTACAACAGGACAGACTCATACTTACTTTGGTGACACTGTATTAGTTGAGGACAAATGATGAAGTGCCGATGCTATAAACTGAGCCCGATGAGGATTATTTTGCCGAGCTAAAGCTGTCACAATAATTTGTACACCAGAATCCTGGACCCGGGCAGAAACTTCTGCATTTGATGCCCTGGGAAGAAAGAATAATGAGATAAATGAATAATTAATGCAGAAAATATCTGAAATTATAAATACTATGTTCCACATACTACATAAACTCTTTTATGCTTTGATTATTATCACAGTAACTACCTTAGTTCTCTGTTTATACTTTTTGTATATTTTATTTTTCTTTTGAATTTTTTACTTAGTATATTTTTACACATGCTGTACTTAATTTTCAACATGTGAATCTGAATTAAGTAACTTTGCACTTCTAAATTTTTATGATTCAGTAACTGTGGGTTGTGTGCTTATCTTCATTTATTTGTTTGTATCATTTACTATGCTCCAGTGTACGTACTTGCAAAGGGTTGCAAGAATGAACTTGTGGCTCATTCATGTCTTCCCTCAACATGAACCCTCACCCGTATCTGTCTAAAGAAGTCAACAGTGGTCACCCCAGTTGGCAACTTCTATACAAATGACTGCCCTCACAATTACTCAAAGCCTGATCAATGGGTTTATAAATTTTACAATATTCACAAGTGTTCCCTTTCCTTTATCAATGATGTCGCCTTTTGTCTGGGTCTTTTATCAAGGTCTCCTGGACATGTTCTGTAGGTAAGGTTTGGTAATTCTTACTGGCAGTGAACTTATGGAGAATTGAGCTCCTTCACCATAGGATACAGCCAACATTCATCATTTTTTCCTCTATCTTTCATATTCTCTAAATAGCACTGCCATCAACTGGCAAATTCAATGCTTCAAATGGAAGATGCAGCATTCAAGGACCTCTCCTGCCTGATTTATGCTTCAGATCTTGTGAGAAACATAATTTGGATTCTTTAATGAATACCTCTTCCTGGAATCTCATAAGAAAGTTTGAAAAGGCTACTTCTACTGAAAATAGGACTTTGTTCTTCAGTATGGGCAGCTCTTTTTCAGCTCCCATGTCTTCCTCCAAGCCTCCCTGACACTGCAAGTTACCCTGAAGGCCTTAACATTTCTCAAAAAGCAAAATGTTCAAAGATAAGGCAACAGTAAAAAAGCATAAGAAGTTCATGTAAAGTACACTAAGCTTTCAGCACACAAAACATTATTCTTACAGTATAAAAAACAATATGCTTAAAGCACTCAAAATATAATCTACTTACTCTAAATGTGCACTGAATTTGTAACCTAAGGAGTTTACTGAAGATAAATACAGGCAAAGGTACAACTTTGCAATATTACTAGGGATTTTGACAAATAACATCCAAACACTGAAAGTATCAACCAGATGGCAAAATGCTCCTAGCAGCAAAAGCATGTGAACAGTTCAGTTGTTTAGAGGGTATTTGTTGGAATATGTGTGCAGCACCTGCAATAGGTAACCAAGGCCAGCAAAAATCAGCGCACAAACAAAGGGAAATAAAGTGAAAAGACCATCACCAAAGTTAAAAGAAGCACTGTCTACAGAAAGGGGAATGGATTAAATCATTATATTATAGTATAAATAAAGGATACAATTCTGAACAAAATTCCATATAGTAAAGCTGCACCCAGGAATGCAGATAATAACTAGTTTTTTTCTTCACAAAATGAAGTATGCTGGACCTGGATGCACACTCAGACTATGGAAAACAAGACTATTATGCTTCTGTGGTGTGTCTAAAAATTGTTGCTACAACAGTTTAAGCCACAATAAAGTACTAGGATTGTGAATAAGAGTGAAAGTAGCTTTCATTGATGTATAAAATCAAAACAGAAAAGCACCAAGGTTAAAATTACTAAGGTAAATCACAAAGTAAAACACAAATTTACATAGACCCAAATATTATCAATAGACTGAATGAAATTTTTTAATAACTGCCATCTCAAGATCAACTAATTCAGATAACTGAAGACAAACTGATTTCAAATACTAGTTAAAACTAAAAATCCCAAACTGTACACATAATGACAAGCATCTTTAAATTTTCAAAAATAGTAGATATAGGTCACGTACAAATTCATGCAATTCTTAAGAGAATCAAAAGGTACTACTGACTGAAAAGACTCAGCATGTTCATAACTTACCCTGCAGGCTTTGGTGTTTCAGCAGATTTCTGGGCACCCCCTTGCTGATTTTCATGGCTGGCTGCAGCTGATGCAGTTGCTTCTGACACAGTGTCAGTGAATGCCCTTTGCAGTTCATTGCAAACAGTTGTAAGATTTGCTGTTTCCTTCTCAGACTTAGGAACTTCCAAGAGATTTAAGAGGGCTTCTTGTAAGGCATCAACTTTCTGCAACACAACAAAAGTACTTTATTAGCTCTTTCATAATTTCTATAAACAATTAAGCTTTTGCATCTAACTGAAATAAAAGTGTACAAGCTTGTGGTTGTGGATAATGATAACTGAGATTTCTCATTCTGAAACTGATGTATCTAGTATGTAGTTAGATATGAAGAAAAAATTTGGCGCATTATACAAAAATGTGTTGTTAACTCCTTCAATAATCTTTTGCTTACTTGAAAAGATGACAACATATAAAAAGGAGTGCAAACTACAATCGAACGTGTTAATATGGACAGCACTTTTTCCTTCTGCATTCCTGGGAGTGGTTTTGGGACAAAGGGATTATAATCAAAGACTCCTTTGTTTCTATAGCTAGGAAAAATACAAGTTAATTCTAAATTGTGGTATTTGTTCATAAAGAAATACAAGCCATCAGCTTTTAAGGAGGAGACTCACTCCTTAGATGGGTAGATGGGAGGATAGTCTCTCAAATGACTGGCAAGTTGAACTGGAAGTTTGACATGCATGAGAAATGTCCTTTTTCAAAGTGAAGATAGCCTATTGATTAGGGAATAAATTACTCCTATAACCTCATACACATCCAGGCACAGGGATACAAGATTGATAGGGCACTCTGCCAGCATGAAATAAGACTTCTAGCCTACTAAGTGATGTCCCTAAGGTAAAATGGGTGAAAGTACTTTGGTACCACCTGACACATGCCTTTGTGAACTCTCACCCAGACCTGATGACTCTTCTCCATGCACGACAAAATGTATGCCTGCCTCATCGCTTCACAAAATCAGTGTCTCCTCAATCACCTTATACCTGCTGGTTCCATAAAGATGTGGCAACACTTTGGCTGAAGAGGATGGGTTTTCCTCAGATAGGACCACAGGGGTCGCACTAGGCACGAAAGTATCTTCTGATTCCCACTGATGAAGTCTTGGTGGGAGGGAACTGAAAAGCCTTGTGTATTATATCTAGCTAAACACTGAGTTTTCGCCAAAAAATCAAGAATTAATGGGATTGAAAGGGATTTCCAACCCTGTGAGACCCAGACAAGATATGAAAGGTCATGCAACCTGTTAACATGCTTCGCAAAGGCTAGGGATGGCAGAGGAACAATCATGAGAACAAGATCTCAATCCAAAACATCCCCCAAGGGCTGCACCCAAGTTTGGCATGTCTCATCCCATAGCATGGACAATTCATGCAGTAATATTTACTTTATTACCTGCCACAATTGTTTTGTACTAAGTTCAGTACCTGCCTCATAAGATGGTAATTAAAACAAACAAAGTCAATTTCTATATAACATTAATTTCTAATATGGTCTCATATCAAGCATACCCTAACTACCTATTGAGGAGATTTGTGGTCACAGCACTGAAACCCCAGCATTGAGTAGTACTGGTATTATGGGAAAACAATACCGAAACAAATGCAGAGTAGGCTAAGGGATCAGAGCTGCTATAGGTCTAGTAGGTATTTAAAGGGAAATGTGACCTTAACCATAGTACTTGCTTTTACCTAATCTAACTTTGAAAGTTGTGTCCTCACCTAGCCGGGAGGCCTTAGAACCCTTAAGTCATTCTTGACCTCTTAGAAATATCTACTACTACATCAACAGTATCCCTGACTCCTAACTCTGCATCTGCTCCCACGAAGATAGCCTATGGTAAACAACCGCCCTGAGTCCATCTTACTCACGCAGATCACCCTTTTTCACTCGATATCAACTTGGTGAAACTTGAATACAATTACATCTTTAAGCATACCATTCAAAAGATTGAAGTTTCGTCAACATGATGAGATATATGAAAGTGCCATACGAACTAAAAAAAGCATGTGAAGTCTTCGTAAAATATGTTTTCAAGGTAGTTTTTAAATCCCATATGGCATCTACTTGCATCCTGTCCCTTTTGTCTCCGGCATCAAGACCACGTCCTTCCCAGCCTTCCCAGCACTCATTTGAACAATATTAGCATATACATATATGTAACATTTATTGATATTACTCAAGATTGCAGTTGTAATCAGTACCATAATAAAACATTTTGTTGCCTATATTATTGAAAGTATCAATCTTCTACACTTGAGGTGTTTTAAGTAAAAATTTTGAAAGCGTCATGGAGGTAAGTTTCCAATGCGCATGGCTAGACTTTCATTAACCTACTATGTTTAATCTTAAGTTATGACATTACTTTGTCTTTGTGAGAAAACCCTCATTTCAAGAAGAAAGCAGAGGTCTCGATGACTCATGACAGGTGTCCATCTCCGGTGTCAGGACGTGTTAAATAGCTTTTCCTGGAAGGTGGGTCAACGAGCGGGCAAGACTGGCCCAGGTAGTCCAGTCAGTCACGGTTAGGGTAAAATATCACAGCAGGCCAAGCAGGCCACCTACAATCAACGCTAGCCACCCTCCGAAAAAGTACATTATAACGCGTCCTGACACCGGAGATGGTGAAAAACGGAGCTAAAGACCTCTACTCTCCTTTCGAAGTAAGTATTTTCTCCAAAGTTAGAAATTAAGGCCAAATTTTAAGATTTAAACAGAGGGTACTGAAAAGGGTGGCTACGGCAATGGAAATCTCACCAAAACGCTTTAGAAATTTTTACTTACAACTAAAAATGTTTCGAAGATTGACGCTATCTTGATGTTTACGGAGTCGCTTGTGTCAACAAACTTCCCATTTCATGTGCTAAATCTGCACACCACTTGTACCCATAGACGCTGGGGCACTTTCATCTCAACAATCGTAAACCCACCTCTTACCACACTTATTCGTACTTATTCAAGGGGACGACGGCATTCTTTGCGGCGTTTTGCGCTCTTCAATTGTTTATCAGTGTTGTCAATTGGTATGTGTTTACCCTCCAAACTAGGTATAAGACTTACACAAAACTGGGGAAATAAGTGAAATTAGCGTATCTATTTGTAGTATACATATTAGAGCAATTTTATCATTACTGCATTACTATGACAACTAGAATTCATCGAAACAGTTTGTAAATGCATCGGCGTATGTTGTGACGCTCCACTAGATTGGCAACGATGAGCCATTTTTCCTCACGTCGTCTGCTCGTAAGTATACATCCGAAACATTTGTAATTTTTGGGGTTAATTTGGTTGCAAAAAGGGATAATGGACATGAATTAAATAACAGTTTGAAGTAGAGTTAAACTAAATATTGAGTAAAGTAAACAATTAAGGGAATAAAGCTTTGCATCTCATAATCAGTGTTGTCGTCTGCTGCTCGTAACTTTGTTTACGGAGTGAGTGCTTAGGAAACACGAACAGCAATGTGGTTCGAGTGCACTGTGGAGTGAATTAAGACCAAAATGTGTATAATTACAATCAAATAAGCACTGTGGAGTTTCAGTTGTGATGGCAGTAAGGATAAAACCACTGATTACAAGGAAGAATGAATTCAGTTCCAACCATAACCCCGGGAATAACAAGTTTCATACTTTCACTAATATAGGCAACAAAATGTTGTTTTATTGTGCTGATTACAACTGCAATCTTGAGTAATATCAATAAACGTTACATACATACGCTAACATTGTTCAAATGAGTGCTGGGAAGGCTGGGGAAAGATGGTGGCCGTCACTGATGAGAACCGTCCATGCAAAACGTAGCCGCCATATTGGATTTCAAAACTGGGGGCTTTCATATATCACAATATGTTGACGAAACTTCAGTCTTTTAAATGGTATGCTTAGAGTTGCAATTGTATTCATGTTTCGCCAATTAAATATCGAGTGAATAAGACCCGTCCACCGTGATGAGGGTTGGCCTGTCGTGATATTCTACCCTATATACATCTACCCAAGGAATTTGTGACTGGCGTAACTACTACTCTAGTTAGTGGAATACCCTAATGGGATCAAACTCTAACCCTACCTCAGATTGGAAACACAATCCATTGTTTCCAATATTAGCGTAACTTGGGGGGGCGGCTAGGTCAGGGCACGATGCCCTATCTACGTGAGGTTAGGAAGGTAAGGTCTGGAAAAGCCATTCTGAGAAAGGTTAGGTTTGTTTTCGTCTGAGGAACTGGAACCCTTCGTTCTACACTCGCCCCCGTCGGCTGTACCCAAATCTCAACCCTCACGATAAAATGGATTGGGTAAAGACTAAATCAACCAAGAAAACTCGTAACTTGAAATCCGCTCCACTATACCTACCTAGGTAGGTAGTAGTATACCTAATAGCTACCTACTACTTATGTTGGTCTACTAGTAGGTAAGTTTACAAACCATCCGTAACCTACCTAGGTAGTAGGTAGCTCAAACTAGCCTAAAGACAAACCATATAAGTTAAACTCACCAAGTTATCAGTTAAAATTTCATTAATTCTGTTATCTGTCGCCACAGTAGTGTCCTCCATACTGTAGTGGACAGACTTTTCCTTATAATGGGGATTACTTTGTCATCATACTGACAACTTCGCAAGCTCGCGACACCGATACACAACAAATATAAACACAAGTGTGGTTTCGTTCTGAACGCTAACTTCTACATGTTTCCACGACCAATGGTTTTTAAAGATAAATATAATTTTTTTTAAATCATAATATAGTCTTAAAAATCTAATTTATTTCAGAATAATTGTCGTAAATGCCCCGACGCTGATAAAGTTGTGACAATAATTGCGTGGGGAAAGGGTTTCAATGACGTCATGAATACTCAGGGGTGACCGTACATTGGGTGACAGATACAACCACGATCACACTTGTATGACGTTGGACAGCATGCGGTTTGTGAACTTGCTCGATCGTTTGAATGAATTTTGTTTTTAATTTTATCGGTTTTTTTGAGTAGCCTGACTTTTGTTGGCAGGACAAACCTGTCCACACAAACATCCGTACGTCACCCAAACCTCAACAGCCGGTTAGAAATTTCACCATAGATATCACAACGTTAAAGGAAAAGAATGATGAATTTCGCTGGGTTTTATTTACATTTACTGAGGTAATAACGAATTATGAAAGGTAAAACTTAAAGAATATCTGACTATATCCACCCTCTATAAAAAAAGAAAAACTTGAGCTTTCACATATGTCTTAGTACGGTTCGTGCACGTATGTTTACAACATAAAGTGAAGGGGTTCAACATTGCTTCGTTCACTCTCATAAAACTAAATCAGTCTTCGGGTTCTTATCTCATTTCATCATTTAAGTTGATATATATATATATATATATATATATATATATATATATATGTAAATTTGACCTCTTACAACAACCAACCTTTACCTTTTATGAATAACCTTACTGATGAGGCTACCCAGTAACCACACGATAATAAATTTATGGTACAGAGATCATTCACCAGGTAGTCTTCATCAGCATGAACTACCTTAAATCAATTTGGGAAAATTGTCTCATATCCACCTATAACTGGAATATAATGTTTTAAGAGCTATACATACTTTCGATTTGTAGATATTTTTGTGACCTTATATCTTAACTATATAGAATAAATTGTAGGTTTACCCTCAGAGGTCATGTGATGCAAAGAAAAAAAGTTTTTGTCTGAGACAAAACTACGTTTTGGGACGAAATTGTAGATTTTACAAATGTTAGTAATTCAGATGATTATTGGGGAAGAGAGGAGGAGGAGGTTGAAATAATATTTGATGATTCCCACTGATAAATAAGTTTTATGGAATTTGCGCAGCTGGAATATATTACCAATGGTGCGACGAGAGAATGGTGTTTTATATTGGACCAAAAGATTGAAGACAGCCCCAAAATTGTATTACGTAAAGGAACATTCATTAACTACATTTACTCCCAGACTGTATATTTCATTGTGTCCAGCACCTCGAGTTTCTTAAATTAGTCACTCATTGGAGATCCTCATTCAAGGCTTCAAGAAAATATAAAACCATTCCAAGAGCAAGATGGAGACATTGTATATATTTAAGAATAATTTCCTTACTGCTCATAAAACATGTTATGAATGTAGGTGTCATGATATTCAATTTATAAGTTTCTGGCAAGCATGAGAAGTTTTGTTACATCTATCACAGTCCACACGTACACGACTGTTTTTGCGTCTTTTCATATCATGACTAGATGATGAGAGAAAAACCTCTCTTGTGTTTGTTGGCAATTTCATTGGTCACCTTGGGGAGTGGTTGAATTCTGTTTCTAGTACTGACTGCCATGGCATAAGAGCTTTTGACTTTGCTTCCGGATCTGTCTTAAGAAAATCACAAATGAGGTGTACATGTTTGTAAACTGCTTACATCTAGTATTTGCCTGATACAGAAGCTGTGACTTCTACAAAGTTATGTTGTTACCAACACAGATGGATGTAAAGGTGTTATGGAAGAGATATGTAGACAACGTTTTTGCTCTGTTAAACACAGAAAACATCAATATGTTAGATACATTGTCTGAAAAAATGGGATAAAAAAAACTTTGTACTCAATAAAATTCACAACTGAAATCAGTAGGGAATGAACAGTACCTTCTCTCACATTCAGCAGCCTAACATCAATAACTAATTAGTCCTAAAAGAATCAAGGTAATTAGATCTAGTCAAAATATCACAGCTTAAAGACTGAAAGAAGGATTACTGGAAATCCTGTAGACTGAAAGAGGGCTAAGGACTGGAAGGAACCCATGGAGGTATGCAATAGTCAATAGCTCAAGGATGAGATCACTGGCTAGAAGATATAGTACATAAACAAGTGATCACTGCCTGAAAATCATATCACAAGGACACTCTGAAGGTGATAGCAGGAGCTATCATAAGCTAGGAGCAGAATTTTGTAAAGAGTTCTACATCTATAAAAAGTTATAAAACAGCAAAACATTTCATGTGGCAGGTAATTTTCTACTTTTATCCACTGGAATATGGATTTTCATTTACTTTTTATATAATACTAATATAATTATGGTAATGAGGCATGCCACTGAGCACTGGTATTCTGAAAATTGTCAATCAGATCCTCCCATTGCTTTGTCTCATTCACTTTTCTTTAAATATTTCTCTGCTCTATTGCCAACTAAGAAAAGGTATAGGAATAAAACACCATCATCTTTTTTTAAAGTATAAAATTACATTTGTTTATACAATGACCTTAACTTAATAGCTAATCTGGAATGTACATAAATTTTTGTAAAGAAATACACAAGGTTTGATGGCTTATTTAAGTTTTCTCTTTGCCTTCCAAAGTTCATACACAATATTTACACGTCTACACCTTTTTATATCTAGAGATTTCCAGGAAACATTTTAACTCGTAAATAGGATTATTTTCTCTCTTAACCATAATCTACATCTATCAACAATACAGTATACTAATGATGAAATACAGTACACCATATATAGAACAACTGAACACAGAACGAGAATAATTCCCGCACAATGGAAGTTTTGAGGGGCTATTTACCTTTTATTAAAAACCACTTACATCCCATAACTGGCATTAAATTTCTCGATGATCATTATGATTCTTACAGATTCCAAATAACATTTTTTTTTATAAATAATGCTTTCTCACAATATTTCATCAACTGAAAAGCCTATCATCATTATGATTTACAACAAAAATGTTAAAGCATACTTTACAAAAAAATAAATAATAATAATTGTTCTGCATCAGTGAGTAACATCCAAAACAGCACTGCAAACTTTGTGAAAGCATTAAAGAATTACAATAAGAAATTAAAACATTGGCTAGGGGAATTTGTATACTAAATATTTTGTATCAATTTCAACTTTACTATCTAAGATAGTGTTGTTTTTATTCTCTATCATAATAATCAGTGTTCCACTAACCATTTGTGCAAAATAGGTAGCTGATACCCTAGGTAAAGAGTATCAGTTGTATATCTCGTGAATAAAGTTTTATATCACTAGCTCCATTAAATAAAGTTCATAGAAAATGTCAGTGTCAGTTTCAAATAACTTTATTTTTTAAAATATTCAATCAAGTCAGCATAATAAGGAACAAGTCAGTAGTATCAAACTCAAACACTTATTTCTCAGTTGACACAAAATTACATTCACATTCACTGTTTTCCTTATTGTTATTCTTTTCACAAAACTTCAAAAGGTTATATCTAACCTAAACAAGTTATCTACATCATGCAGTTCTCTTCATCATTATGAATTACAAGGATATGTATTATCAAGCAATTCACTTTTAACAAACTCATATACGTACTACGTATTCTTTTACAAAGATATATAAAATTATAACAAAATACTTACAGTGCAAATTCTCTCCCTATTATGAAAAATTATATACAAAATTTATATTTCCTCACTCTATCTACCCTTTTAAAGCAATTAAAAGATAAAGTTAGAATCATGCAATTCTTGTAGAAGAAAATTATATCATTCCTGGACAAATTAATAAAATCACAACCAAGTGTCTAGTATTCTACTGCAGCCACATATAGCATTGTCAAACTGTCTTTTTTCTCTTTTAGCAAAAGTGTTTCATTACCGGATAGGAAAATTGCCCCCCCTTATACAAAACCATCTTGTAAAAGTTCATCTTCCACAAGTCACCATTCTCAGGATCTCACAAGTGAATAAGAAGTATAAAGTCATCTACTGGGGGATTTGAAAAAAGCAGAACACTTATTTATCTGCGAATCAAGCTCAACGCCTGTACATTTTCTTACGACTTATTTTTGGGAAATTCAAACAAAGTCAATATTTCATTTTTATATGTGACTTCTATTGAAAAAACATAAATGGGGCAACTGTTTGAGATTATAGAAACATCACTTGCAACTACAAAAAGAAAAAAAAGAAAAAAAAAAGAATTTTAATAGCCCAAAGAAAAGTGTGTGGAGATAACAAAAAAATTTCTCATGCCTGCTAGTGGCAGGCAGCAATCTTACCTCCTACAACTACAATACTGAATACATTTTCACAGATCAAAACCACAGAAGGAAACAATGGATGACAAGCTTAAATACTCTCTAGAAACTGCATTAACCCTTGAAATCTGCATATGCAATACTAAAATCAAAAGCATCATGGCAAACAGTTCATCATTACTATTTTAGGACCATTATAAAAAAAAAACAATGAAATTAAAATGCTATTGCCTTTACTTTTAGTTAAAATAAGTTTCTTGCATTATAAAATACACTGCCTACAGCTAAAAAATAGTATGCATTTTACCAAAACATGAAGATCACCTCTCCACAATCTAGCTAGGCCAAATACTATATTTATACCAAGATTACCTTTAGAGGAGATTGCTTAAGATACATTGTTTCTTAACTTTTACCACTATTCCCAACACACTCCTTCCTCTTGTGAACTTCATATTACTCAACTTTGTCCTTTTTCCAAGTAAATTCCAGTCAGTTTGTTGTTTAAGTAGACCAAAGCAAATTTTTCC
This sequence comes from Macrobrachium nipponense, assembly GCF_015104395.2. Lineage (NCBI taxonomy): Eukaryota > Metazoa > Arthropoda > Malacostraca > Decapoda > Palaemonidae > Macrobrachium > Macrobrachium nipponense. The sequence continues at coordinate 51,217,504 of NC_061096.1, read as the reverse complement.
TTAGCCGTCACAAGAGAGATAGACATTTGCCAATCTGCAGTTTTGGCACAAGAGTAATTACTCATACCCAAGAAAGCTAGATCAAGTAATGCTCTTTGGGGATAAAATCTACAAAAAAACATACCACAGATCCAACACATATCCTAATAAGCAACAGAGCCCATATACAAGACCAACCCAAGTCACTCTAAAGATGTACATACACTCTGATGCTCTGTACAAGAATGCCTTAATAAGTACTATGACTGATCTTTATCTTTGTTTGCTACAAACTGCAGTCACAATATCAAATTACAGTACACTTTCTGCCATACTCTTAGTGCCTTAATAAGGAATGACCTGACCTATCCAATGCAGCATACATACCTAGAATCTTACTGCTCCCTACAGTAAACACATTCAGCACCAATTGAGCTTTGCACTTGACAGGTTCTGTCTTTATGAATTCAGCACTAATAGTCCAACTCTTACTTTTTCATAAATTTCCATTTGATAGCAGACTATGAATTCTCCTGTCATAAATACTGAAACTTGCCTTTTCACACCCGAATTGTTCTTTGGCAAAAGTCTTGAGACTTCAACAGACTAGTACTCAGAGGTTGTAACCAGTTCACTGTCAACTGAGCTTCATTCATGAGTGTCAGGAACTTAGCAGAAGCTTGATGAAATAAATTTTTCTGTCCACAGTAACCGAGTTTCATACAGCTAAACAACCTAGATTAAAGTGGAACCTTTGGCTGATACTCACACTGTGAAGCAATCTATTTCCAAAACACCCTCCATCAAGTAAGGCAGATGCCCAGGTACATTCCACATGATAGAAGACATGAGACATGGAGATATTCCTGGAATACTCAAAAACATGATTAATGTCTCCTACCCAAGTACTAGTCATTTATCCTTTGTCTCACATGCTCATTTTAAACTTGGTTATTCAGTTACTGGAGGCTAGGAACAAGCACTCTTGCAATCTTATTTTTTATCTTTTGAGAGGAGATTATTATATAGTTGGCAGTCGCCAGTTTACAGCTGGGGTTCCATTCCTGACAGCACGCAGTAACCAGGAAAGTGCCATAAACTGGAACATCAAAATAATACATAATGGGAATAAATGGCGCTCACGATGCCGTAAGCACCATAAAACTGGGTTACAACAACTGTAAAACCGCTTACGGCGCCGTGAGCCAAATGCTGTAAAACCAAGACAGCCGTAACCCAGGCACTGCCTCCATTAATACATAATTTTTCCCTGTAATGAAACATGCTAGGATTTCTACCTTTAAAGATAGCTCAGATAAAATCACTTGAACAATAATTATTAAACATAAAAAATACCTTCATGTTTGATTTCTTGCACAATACTCATAACAAAAGTATGTATACTACATATATGAAATTATACCGAGTTGAGAAAATCTCATTACAAAGATTCCACCATATATATTTAAGTAGTAATCAATAGGTAGTATTTTTCATGAGTATCTTTTAATACGTATTTGTCTTTATTCCAGAATAGAAAAACTAAACCACATATCTATGTATATATATGATTACTATATATATCTAATATATATATATATCTATATATATATATATATCTATATATATATATATATATATATAGTATACGTATATATAATATATATATATATATATATATATAGATATATATCTTATATATATATATATATATATATACTATGATATATATATATATATATATATATATACTATATATATATATATATATATATATATATTATATATATATATATATTATATATATATATATATATATGTATATATATATTACGATATATATATCTATAATATATATATATATATATATTATATGATATATATATATATATATTATAGTGTGAGTTTGAGTGTGTGCATGTGTATGAAGGAATATAAGAAGTGTGTAGAAATTTCTCAAATTTCAGGATGGGGTTATATAGCCAGCAGGAAGTTTGCAGTTTTAGGAGGATGGGGAAGAAGGGAAAAATGTATGTGCCCGAATGCTGGGATGTGACTAGTAGTTGTTAATAAAAAAATTTTAAAAATTAATGTGGAATTGCAAGACAACAAGGAAGGGAGTAAACACAATGGGAAGAAGGTAAGTGTATACTTACTTCAAGGAAATAATTGCACATAGAAAACATGGTTCATTTGGAAACTGATTTCAAAGTAAGAGATGTAAATGCAGGGATGTTGTCTGATGAGAATACAGTCCTTTGGCAATGGAATGAATACTATTTTGAGGAATTGTAGAAACTGGGAGATAGAGTAGAGGTATAACATAATGATTTAAGAGAGGAAGGTTTTAGTTTATGTTTAAAAGTGCTTGTAGATGTTACTGCTAGGGATGTAAAAAGGGCAGTTAAAAAGTTGAAAAATGGAGACACCAGGATTTGATAAGGTTTCTTGTGAGATGGTGCAGTATGGTGATAGTGACTGAGTTACCAACTAGGGTGTATAAGATAAGTTTGGAAAATAGATAGGTTCCAGAAGTATTAGGGTAAAGGTGACTAAGCAGACGAACATTTTGATGGGCATAACCTTTCTTAGCAAAAAAGGAAAGCTGTTTGGTAAAATTTTGATAAGAAGGTAAGATAGAAGGAAGAAGGCCTCAAGGAAACAAACAGTTGGGTCTGGACATAGAAGAGGGTATGTAGAACAAGGGTTTGCTATTATAGAGTTATGCGAGTTTGAAAGTTATGGAAAAATAGATTACGTGGCATACATGGTCTATGAAAAGGTTAAAACATTAAGCAGAAATGAGGAGTGTTAAGGGTATGTAATTTAAAAGGTGAGCTGTTGAGTGATACAAAATTTTTGTGATGGAAGTGAAGCAGACAGTCTGGTATACAGTAAAACTGGATGTGAAATATGGCTTTATTTAGTCTCAATAGCTGTTTCATATCTTTAGGGATGGATTGATTCAGGAAGTAAAGTAAGTTTCATGAAGTTTGTAAAGTTGATTGAGGAAGTAAAGTAGGATTCATGAAGTATGTAAAGTAAGGTCAATAGATGTAGGTGCGGAGTTGTGAAATAAAATGGGTCATGAATGGAATATGGAATGGCTGGCAGCAGATGATTGGTTATTATTACTAGAGAGAGAATACATATTAGTAAAAGAGTTGGAGAGTATTTGCAAGAAAAAGTTGAGTATAGTATATATGAAGTTAAAAGAAGGTTATGATAGTAAATTGGAACTAGGAATATGAATAAGTGAAAGTGAATATGGATAGTGGAAGAATGAAAGCATTAGATTTCTAAAATTCTTTAGGAGTATATATTTCAAATGATGGCAGCATGACAGATGAGATGAATAAAGGAACAGATGAATTAACGAAGATAGCATTATGTACATGAAAGATTGGGGAAGAATTTGGAGTGTCTATGGCTTCACACACACACACACACACACACACACACACACACACACACACACACACATATATAGTATATATATAGTATATATAATTGTAAAAGCCACTCTCAAAACCCTGACTCCAGTGGTAGTTTAGGTTTCTTCATTTGGGTTCAAGGCTTGTAGTGATGGCCCTCTACGTATACCCTTTTCAATCTGATTGGCTACATTCAAAATTAATACACATTAAAATTCTACAGCAATCTTTGATTTGGTAATTTAAATCATACAAATGTTAAGATCACTAATGAGTAGCAGAGACAAGGGACACATCATTGCACTGTTACATATGATCAGTGCCCATCCCCCTTTTAACCATGGGAGACCTGGGGGAGCAAGAGAAATGGCTGCTGATGAATCAGCAGGTATACCCATGGACACCTCAAACCCCCACCACTAACTCACAAGGGCATTAAGGTCATGTGTCTGTGAAAATCTTTCTTACCCTGAGCAGGGATTAATCTTTGAACCAATGAAATTGAGAGTTGCCAGTGACACCACTGGGCATGGTGCTTTTCTACATTATGTACGTATATGTTTTGCAACTTGAGCAATGTGTACCATGCTTTTGATATTCAGTTTTTTGAACATCCACCAATGTGAGTTAATACTTAAAGTATGTTTATTGTCTGGTGTTCAACATAATGCTCTGGAACCACTGTTAATTCCATTCAATAAAAGTGCTATGAGTGCTGGTCATAAAATATGACGGTGCAAGATGCTTCCTTTGCTGAGGTTATTCTATCCACCCAGATATGGAATGCAATTACTGTCAGCATTAAAAGAGGTGTCACCATCTGGATGTGAGGCCGAACTCTAAAAATACCAAGTCTATCAAGTTATTTGCCAATCTCATTCTGCCCCCAAGACATAATTTACTTTTTGTGAAAGCTTGTTCTACCCACTAATTACAATTGAGCCTGTTCCATTTCAATGTTTGGATTATGTGAACAAAAAAAACAATACTATTAACAGCAATAACTCTGTGGACTTAACTTGCTGCTCTTATTTGTAGCACAGCATTGCTGAATGGATACCTTTCTGCCATCTTTTGCAGGTTTCTCCAACACTAAAAGTATGTACTACAAAACAAAGATATTTTTTACTCTTGGCAGACATCACCAATTATGTATCAACATGTATATACTACCATTTACCAAAAATTCTTCTGACTTGCCTATCATCATCCTTACTCTGGAAATTAGGGCATGGTTCAATCACTATTTTATCAATCTTTCCTCTAAAACTTTCTTCTGTTTTCTCACTGTACTTCAGCAGTCTTACTCACATTTCACACTGTATCTCATCCCAATTTCACTTGCATACTATTAGAGTATTAATACTCATTTCCTACTTCTGTAGTCCCTTTTCTTCTTGTACAAGATTTTAATATATTCTTGCCAACTCTCCAATGACTAGTCTGATGCTTTTAACGAACTACTTACTATTCCTGCTGGATCTTGGGTTTTACAATTTCCCAACTACTCCATGGAACTCTTAACCTTCACAAATATTCTCCAATTCTTACTGATTTTCTGGTCCTGTACATATGACAAGTCGTGTCACTAAAACTGCATTATTTCTCTCTTCAGCTATACTTTCTCGATTCCCATCTGTTACATAGTTTCTTCCCCATTTAATGTTTTTCAGTCTTTTTTATTCTCTTTGCTAACCTACACATTTCCTTTCACCAATCTGATTCTGCTGTGCCTAACCATGGTTTGAAGACTACATATTTCATTATATGCCCCTCTTTACATATCTATCTCTCCACTGTTTTTCTTTGTAGTTGGTCCTTCCTAGATGTCACACCACACTCTTCTGCTGACTTTTGAATGCCCTACAATGGTTTTCTTGTATAACTTTTTAGATCTATACTTAATGAGAATTTCCATTAATGCTTCTTGACTTCTTTCCAAAGTTTTTATTCCTATGTCCCTATTCTTCTAACTACCTCTCTCTTCCTTGGCTTCAGAGTGCAAAAATATATTTACAGTTTTACGTAATTTACAATAATTACATATTGCTACAATATAGCCAAAGCTACTAATATTATTCGTGCGTTACAAATTACTTTACTGAGCCCATTTAATCACGTTTCTAAACTCTCATAGGTCTAACCAAACAGATTTGTTCTTATAAAAGAGCAAGGTAAAGTTAAAGAAGTTGGACAGCTAAATATGAAAAGACCAAATGAAATAGACAAAAACAGAGACAAACAGCAATGTAGGAGGGGGCCAAACGGACATTACAAAGACCCTTCAGTACCCTCTAGAATGCCAGACAGTGTAAACTGTCAGAGACAATAAAAACTAGCTTTTGCTAGATACAGTCTTCCTGTCATTGAGCTTCACAAGGGACTATACTGTACCTGAATGATCCCAATAAGAACGTTAAGGTAATGGGTTTTCTCCAGCTGCAACTGGTTTCCAAGTAATAAACACTTTTGCCCTGAGAGAGAGAGAGAGAGAGAGAGAGAGAGAGAGAGAGAGAGAGAGAGAGAGAGAGAGAGAGAGAGAGAGATACATACTTGCGCAAACATCTGAGTACATGTAGTTTAATTCATAGTGTTCAAATATGATATACAGTACAAATAAGTTTAAATTTTTTCCACTTATCCTAATCAATTAAAAGTGATTGACCAGCTTCTCCATTTTCTCTTATTCTTGGATCACTTGGTGTAAATACTGCACTCCCAGATGGAGTAAGTTCTATGCTATCTTCCTCTTCATGCTGACTAGCTAATTGATATCCAATTGGTACACCTAGAGTCTTACTACGTTGTGCAGTATATAAAATACACATTGATAAAAATAAAAAGAATAACGAGTTACCACTGATGAAAATTAAAATATATGCATAAAGATGAGAGCTCCCAATGACATGAGTTAAAGCAAGGTGAGTAATGGAGTTTCCAAATGAGGCCAGAATTATCATTAGTGCACACATGCGATGAGTAACTCTCATATACTGAGCCATCCAAAGTAAGCTAGTTGGTAAAATTGGAGCTAATCCTAAGGCCATAAAAATTATCCCTCCCCAGAGGAAATCCTCTTTACCAAAAGATCCTATAGTCATGAATATGGAACCAATCACAGAGAAAATGATTGCTATAGTTAATAGTTTTCCAGGTTTTAGCCTCAAACAACCTGATAACATAATACACAAAAAGCGAACCAGACATACTAGACCCCAAAATAAAGCCTGGCCATCTAATCCAGATTCCTTAATGACATCCAGTCCAGTGTTTGTTGTTGATGAAGCTAAGAGATGATGAACTGCTCCTTGCAATGATTCAGCCATAAACATGAATACAGAAAATATGACTACAAACAATATCATTCTTCCTCTGTGATATTCATCATTATTTCCATCCTCTTGTTTTGATCTTGGCTCTCTAGGATTATGGCACAAGATAACTACAGATATAAGAGCATTAAGGATGATGAATATCCCAATACATATGTATGCTAAATGGACTTTAGTTACCCCATATTCTTTAAAATGTTGAGCCATATTATCTAAAAACTGGTTATTCTCATCACTACCATTACTGTATGTTCCTGGTTTAAGAAAATGTATTATGGACTGTCCAAGTGGATTTTTTGTTGAAACTGTGGTAGCTTCCATAGAAAGTGAAGCTTCATCCTTGACAGGTTCCTTGAGATCTAATACCTCCGGTTCTGGTATACTAATATTATCATCAACTGGACTATCATCAACATACATTTCATGGTGAAAACTTACTTCAGATTCATTATCCAAGCCTAAATTCTCAGGATTTATGCTAACTGCAGCTTGGGTTTTATAATTTCCCTCATTAGAAGTAAAGTACTCTTTTTCTGTTCCATGCAATTCATCCTGGGGATCAGGCATTATCAGTTGTGGAACAGGAGTTACAGGAAATGACTGCCCCGTAATTATCTTAGGTGGTTTAGATGTTGTTGTGGTTGACGATGAAGTGGTTACAAACACAGTTGTTGCAACAGTTGTAGCTGTGGATGTAGATGGTATTAAAGTGGAAGCTGGAGTGGTTATATTCACTGGAGATGGTTTGCCAGTAGAAGATAGTATATCTTTTTGAATATTAGAGGGTAAAAGCACTTCGGAAGGAGCTTTAACCTCCTCTAATGACGGTGTGTCAATTGTAGAAAGTGAAATTTTGGCAGTACTCATGGAAGGAGGACTCGGACTCGTTGACATTTCTGTAATTCCATTAGTAACTGCAGCTTTACTAGTATAAGTAGAAGCTGTAGAAAAATTACCACTATCAGCCCCATTCAAAGAATGGACAGTGGTACTTTCACTCTTATCAGGCTGCTTACCCTCTTCACTTTGTGTATTTTTCTGGGGGGATTTCTGCCATCGTGATTCAAAATCTGGCTTCAAGTTATTTCCATTGGTATATGAGGGTTTTTTCACTTCACTGAGTTTTTCAGTACCATTTGCAGCATGAGATGTGTTTGATGGGGGTAATGAAGTTGTTGGTAAAACAACTTCACTTTGATTTCTATTCAAAAGCGTGATGGCTGTAACTGAAGACACATTTGTTGATGACTCAAAAGAAGAATGCTGAGTAGGGTAAGTGAGCTCTTTAATTTCCTCAGGAGTAAGGGAGCTGAAGTTTAACGATTCATTATTATTAAAGTCTTTAGCCTCTCGTACATACCGTACTGCTTCTGATGCTTGGGATGTTAAATCATTTGGCACTACTGTCAAGTTGTGTAATTCTGCAGGATGCATCCCAACAAAGAATGGATGGATGACCAATGGTGCTATGAATGCTCCAACAGCAAAACTGAAGTGTAGAGATTGTAGAGAAGCACCACCTTGTCGTCCCCAAAGGTCTAGGCACAAAACATTTCCACCTGAAAAAACACATGATATACTTATTAAAAAAAAATTTATACCATCTCACTCCCTAATGAAAAAGTAAACTTAATATCTACCCAAGAATGAAATGATGAAATCAAGCATTGATTTTTAAGAGTAATATGGTTTAAATCAAGTACAGCGCTCCCCCTGCATTCACAGGGGATGAGTACCAGAACTCCCCCCCACCCCTGCTCCCCAAATAGCTAGAATCCATGTACAGTTGAAATCCCTATAAAAATGCTTAAAACTGTCTATTTTATTAGTTAAAACTCAAGAAAAACCCACTAAAAATGTTTAAACCTGTTTATTCAATAGTTTTATCACAAAAAGTGCATTTTATGATGGAATTGATGAAAAAAACTGGAATTTGTGGATATTTCTCATAGAAAAATACCAAGGCGAATTTTCTGCAAATAATGGGGGTACTATACGTATGTTCCATAGAGAAATTCGCAAATACAGGAGTCTGTGAATTCGGAGTGTGCGAATACTATACTATCAAACAAGGGACAAACTCTATTTTATATATGTACAGTACAAATAATTTTGCATAAAGACAAAGAAGCCAGTTCATATATTAAACATTATTGTTTTTAAAATATGCAGATAAAATATAAAATAGGACCACTCTGAGGCAAAGTTTCAGCCACATTTGGAAGAAAAGTAATTAAACCTTGGTTGTGAGAATGGAGCCTAAACTTCTTAGAAAATTTCTTTTTTATTTTATGAATGAAGACCAATGGCTTGTCTATCCTAAACCTACATGCAAAGACCCATGGGTTTGTTTATCCTAAAACTATATGCAAAGACCCATGGGCTGTCTATCCTAAATGTACAAGCATAAGTATAAAAGGTAACAGTAAACAATAAGAGCAAACTTAAATAGAACCAGTACATCTTCCTGTTAAAGAACAAAACACTGAAAATAAGCACAAGAAAAGAATTTCATAACTTAGAGACTGAGAGACAACAGTCACAGGACTTAGTACCCGAGAATGACAATCTCCATGGAGAAAATATGTCAAGCAGTGGCTTATGGGTGTTACAATGTAATCTGAAATAAATATGGACCCCTTCCTTCAGATCAATAGAAGAGTGACTACAAAAGCCACAAAGAAAATAGGAAAATGAAGACATCAATTTACATGGGAAAGAGAGATTCTATATACAAAGGGAGCAATGGAGTAGTTAATCAAATGAACTGATACTAGTAATTTAGTACTCAATGGATAGATAAGGATAGATGAATAAAGTAGATAGTGCAGATATTGTTTTATTGTGGTGGCTTTGGGGGAGAATAACCACTGAAGAAATGTACCCTACTGTAGTATTTGTAAATAGTAATACGTATGCGGGGATATAACCCACAAAGATGTCAAGTTCTTATGTGGTTATATATATATAAAATATATATAATTTCATAAGGATTTTACATAACTATAGATTATATCCTCATTTTCTTAGAGCTACACCATAGTACTTTGCTTCTGCATAGTAATATGAAGTTTGTATATATACCCCACAAATGTAGTTAGGATTACTCACCTGTGAATAGAAAACCAAGGCCGACACCTAAAGCAGCAGTGGTTGTGAATGTCCACCAAAGAGCTGTTGGTACAGTGAAAGGCAACACTGTAACTGACACTGCCACCCAAACAAGGCTCACAAACATCAAAAATTGACGGTTGTATATGTCGAACAAGAGAGATCCTGTGAAATATAATTATATTAAGCCTTTTTCAATTGACATCAATGTGAATAATTTCACAAAATACTGCATTTTAATTACTTGATACCCAATGTTTCCCAAAAGTATTGCATAGGATAAATAAAAAAAAATGTATCACTGCATTAACAGCAATGTTCTTATACAAAATACAAAATAAAATTAAAATGCCAATTCTTACAGTAAACTAAAAAAAAATAGACCTCTGGTCAGTACTACTTCTCTAGTAATAAAATGTTTGATCATTAATCTCTGAATTGTTTCTTCCACTTCCACAATTTCTAACCTTATTTTTCCTCTGCAACTAACCTAGCTTGATTGGGTCTACACAAAGGTTTTAGTATAACGATTTATAAAATATACAAAAATTTAAATATCATTTAAGTTCCATAGACACAAACCACTTACTGGTGATTTTACTCATATCTAACTGGCAAGTTAAATGTAAAGAAAATGATATTGTTATGATACAATAAAGTTTTTATGCATACTTACCTGGCAGTATATATATAGCTGTATTTTTCTGAAGTCCGACAGAATTTAAAAAAACTTCCGACACACGCAGTGGTCGGCCAGGTGGTTAGTACCCATTCCCGCCGCTGGGAGGCGGGTATCAGGAACCATTCCCATTTTCTATTCATAATTTTTATTTCCACTGTCCCCTGAGGGGAGGTGGGTGGGTACTTGAATATATATATATATCTGCCAGTTAAGTATGAACAAACTTTATTGTATCATAACAATATCATTTTGCTCATGAACTTACCTGTCAGATATATATATATAGTTGAACCCCACCGTTGGAGGTGGGAAGGGACAGAATAGAAGGATTTTGGGACACAAATGCATGCAGATGATTTACATCTTGGTTCCACCTGTTAGCATAGCCGACTTCGTGATTACTGTCACCCAAGTCTGCTTCTGCTTTACTAGAGTTGCCAGCGAGGTAGAGACCTATGAAGCTGGTGCACTCCAGATGATCTGTCAACGGGGGCGTGACCACAATGTGACTAGACCATATTGACCATACCATGAGGGCTAAGAAGTAAAATAAATATATATATATAATTATATATATCACCACCTGACCAACCTAGCCAAAGTTAATGTGTTTTTAATTAACTAAGGCTTCAGAGTTAAGAAGTCGCCGTTGTCAGCGACTCCACAACTAAATTAAGAGCTCTTCCTAACCATTTTCTACAGGATAGGATGAGTAGTACTTCTTGCCCCCAAGATTGTGTCTGCAGACACGTATGGCCCTAGCGAGCAGCAGATCTCATATGCCATCTTCACATCTCGCAGGGAGTGTGAAGTGAACCCAGAGTTGCTTCGCTAAAACAAGGTACTCAGGATGTTGCTGAGTGCCATGCTCTGTTGAAATGCTTCCGAGGCCGCGCCCTCACCTCGTGATGCATTCAGATAAAAAAAGCTTTCAAATCTTTGTGCAAACACAATGAAGGAGTCATTTTTGAAGAACTCCTTACAAAACCGGGTGTACTTCGATTATGGGCAAGTCTGGTCTTTTTCGAACACTGCAGATTGCCCGACTGACTTCGACTTTCTTGATTTTAAGTAGATAAAACTAGAGAGACCTGACAGGGCACAGGACTCTCTCTGGCTCCTGCCCACTAACTTGTGCCATCCTTGCTTCCAAGATCCTGGCCCAAGGACAAAAAGGGTTTCCATTCTTAGGCCATAACGAAAGGCTTAGAGAGCACACCTCCTTGTGTTCTCTAAAGCCAAAACTTGTGACGATGGCTTAAAATCTCACTAACCCTCTTTGTCGTATCTAGGGTGGTTAGAAGAAGGCCTTCCTGATCACATACAAGAAGTTAACAGGCAGGAGAGGTTCGAATGCTTTGACATCACGAACTTCAGACTACGTCTAAGTTCCATATTGAAAGCTTCGATCCGGAAATGCACAGTCTGTACTAAAGTCAGGTGAACGACCAGTTGACCAGGTCAGACGAATCAAGGACAGCAAGGCTGTACCCTGAAGACCAAAAGGCACTATTCTTAGCTGAAGGATGAGTGTCTGGACTGCCTGGGCGATTCAATCTAAGCAAACCTTGGGGGTGTATCAACGCAACCCAACGTCGTCCGCAATCGACTTCGTCAATAAGAAACTCAGGGCTACTATATGTCGCCTGATCTCGCACGGTGTGCCTGACTCCGAGAAAACAGGCGAGGCAAAAAGTAGATGGTGAGCTAGAATCGAGATTCCACAGACCTCAATGATCGTGAAGGTCTTTGTTTGTTTGACAGATGCAAATCTGTCAAACAACATTCTCTGTTGTCTGTTCGCACTGGCAGAATTTTCAAAACTCTCGGCACCGCTAGACCACTGGTAGTTCAGGTGATCTCCCCCACGTTCCCGTGGCGCTGGTACTTGGAACTATTCCCGTTTTCCTCAGATTTTCTCTGAACCCTGTCTCCTGAGGGGAGGAGGGTGGGAATTTAATTTATATATACCTGCCAGGTAAGTATGCATAAAACTTTATTGTATCATAACAATATCATTTTTATGCATGACACTTACCTGGCAGGTATATATATAGCTGATTGACACATTTGGAGGTGGGTCACAGACAGCAACATCGTCATAATTCAAAAATTAACTAATTTTTAAAATTATTTATTAAGTTCCTTACCTGCTAAGGTAGCTGACTTCGTAGGTCCTGCCTCTTAGCCTGCTAAACCTTAGTAGCTCTCAACTAGGATGTGACCTGTTTGTTGAGAAAGCTAATAACAAGGGTCTGACAACTGGACGGACCAATTTGTTGACAGGAAACCCTAGCCCTCTCTTACCAGGGCATTCATGCTAGGATAAGTTAGACCACCTGAACCACACACAAAGCTAACGTAACACATTACACTTCACATACTGAAGAGGAAATAACCCTCTCAGACAACCAAAAAGAACACCACTTAATTAAAATACCTAGCATGTTAGTAATCTATCGTTGCTGCCGTCGATCGAGACGATTCGTACGGACTTTTGCAATCCTGTAACGAACCTCTAGATGATCGTTACATTCTACGCCTGTTGTTATAATAGGCTCTTTCTCGTAAACTCGAGCAGGGACCGGGAGAAGATACTTCTTAAGATATGAGAGAGCTGTGGAATATCAGAGTTGATGTGGACCACTGGTTCCAAAAACTCGTTTCGAGGACTGGAGGGACTACCGAATTGCATTTACTTCTTTCAGATTAAGATCCAGGACATCTGAAACACTATCCAGATGTCCGGCACCTTCTTTCTATCATGACGCACTGAGAGATGTTTCAGAATAATTCCTAGATCTTGAATAATATTTCAGTTTCCCGGTAGGACAAAACTGTGGTCTGAATTGCAGTCTATTCGGGAAACAAACTTCTTCAGGAAGGAAATGGTCCCCAGCAAGCTCATCCATTCCCTCCCCGAGTATGCTTACTTCCCTATAAGGCTGCGCTTTGCCTAAGCAGGAGAGCATATAAAAGTGCAATGTTGCGGTAGACTCGTAGTTCTATACCGTGCGGTAACGAGCACCGAAAGGATTAAGAGATAACTCTGTTGAACATAGTAAGGCAAAACTAATGCAACGTTTATTCATTCACGTAAGAAATCCCCTCAATCTTAGGCTAAAGTCCGTGATTGTAGGACAGAGATACAGTAGTTCAGTCAATCCCCGCAGGAGAGACGTAACCGCCAGCACAGAGATACGGTTAGTCAGTCAATCCCGCAGGAGAGAGAGACGTAACCTACAGCGCATGACAGCGCACGATCTGTTACTGGTGGCTCGGTTGGAACTTGGACAGTCAGACACAGCAGCAGCCAGCAGCTTACGAACGTCGTCTCTTAACTTTATGTCTGGGTTGCCAGCTACCCTATTCTACGAAGAAATAGGTCCGTTATTTTTTGAACAAAAAGAGACTCTCAAGCGTGGTATATTTAAGCGAAACAGAAACGCTAAATATATAGATGCGTTTGTGTCGTCAGAACACTACCATACAACGGTAAAAGATAAATCGGAAACTCCTGGAAGGCTGCAGGGAGTGACGATTAAATGTCCTTAAAATAGTATACAATAGACCTCTCGGTTGCCATCCGAAGAGGTAACTACAGCAAGCGTGTATGACTTGAACCAACCAGTAGTAAAATAACGCAAGGCAAAAAATTTTATTATATCACAATAAAGTTTGTTCATACTTACCTGGCAGACATATATATAGCTGAATTCGGAAATACAGCTACATACATATCTGACAGGCAAGTTTCATGAACAAAACTTATAGAATCGAAGCAGACATCTCAAGCTTCTTAAGATACTGGACATAAGCGTTCATTGACGTAGTCTACAAGTCTATTTCTTGTACGAGTCTGCGAATGAGGAAGGAGAGCTCTTCCGAACCTTGTCCTTATTCGCTTACGCAATATCAAGTTAATGAGATGTTTTTCAATGAGAAACTAACCCATTAACGGTACAGAGAGATATTTTGTCAATGAGGGGAGACCCACTTACTTGACAAAACGATAGTATATTGTCAATGGGGGAAAGTCACTGAATTGACAAAACGTAATCCAGGAAGTCGAGCCTTTTATTTTTCGATTACCCGTCTCAAACAAGGAAGGGACAAGAATCCTGTTAAAAGACTGGGCTTACGGTAGGTAGAACGACGATGCTCAATCGGCATGGAAGTCTCGACTAGAAACTAACAAAATCTTATCATCTGAAAAACCCTTTCAGATGGTCTAAAAAGCTTTAAATTTATTGGCAGTATGGCAAAGGAAGTCTTGTCTTGCGCTTTCCTGAAGAGCGTCCTTTTGATGAGTGCCTTTGCAAGAATCCTACTGAACGTTGCCGAAAATCCTGACGTTCAGGACGTCGAGCCTTTGCATAACCGTAACTGTCTTATCTCAAAGTCTTGACTGAGGTAGAGAAAACGAGATCTTCCCTTGAGCTTTCCTTAACTCCATCCACCTTTGCGAAAAGCAATATAATATTGACAGAGACCTCTTGAATTCACGAAACCCGAGGTCTTGCTGGGTTTCGAAGACGAAGTTCTGTTCACTTTCTGAGGCTCAAATCTTAAACAAGAGCTTGAAGAGTTCAACAGAAACGTTCTGGTGTCGCGCTCGGCGTCCACTGGCGAGGACGCTCGGCGTCCTGGTGCGCGCTCGGCGTCCACTGACGAGGACGCTCGGCGTCCACTGGCTTGAGGACGCTCGGCGTCCTGGTGCGCGCTCGGCGGCCACTGGCGAGGACGCTCGGCGTCCACTGGTGAGTGCTCCATCCGAGCGTCCTGTTCAAGCCGATCGTCCAAATAAGCGTGCAGAAAAGCGTCACGCTCCTGACAGGCGTCAAAACAAGCGAGAGAAACTGCCTTCTTTTTCCTATTTCTTGGTGGAAAGAAGTACACGTGATCAGGCAACTTTCGCCTTCTTACTTCTCACTGAAACACATAACGAGGGAGAAGGGACGTGAAGCGTCCTCTTCTATAAAGCTTCTTAGAGGGCGCGAGTCCTTCCGAGAGCTCCAACCAACCCTTGTGCGCGGAGGAGGACGCCTCGGAGGACGAGAAATCCTTCAGCAATCCTTCAGGTGCACGCACTTTGGCAGTCTGGGTATTTTCATCAGAAACTGCCGAAGGCACGCCAGATCGGTGGGTTCCCTGTAACCCTCCTTCGGCTTTCGACATGCCCTCCTCCCTTGGTTCTGGGAGTTCGACAGAGGTCTAGACCTAGAGGCGTTATAAGGCCGATCTGACGCACCCTCCACTACACAAGGGGCACTGTCTCCTACTGCACTTAGCCACTTCACTATTGCTCTCTAAAGCAAACACTTTCGATTCTAAGTTACGAATCGAAATAGTATAAGAGAAAGGGCAATAACCTCTACAGACACTGTTTTAGGGCCCGAAGGCAACATTACAGGGTTAGGCGTAACAAAAACAGAAGTAGAACTCTTCACAACAATGAAGGAGAGCGATCACCTCTCGCAGACAATAGTCATAACCCGTAGCCGCATACTACAGCGTTAGGCAAAATAGAAGTCTCCGGAAGGAAGGTTTAGCAGTATCACTACCCTGACTTTCGTAATTGATTAATAGCGTACATACTAACAAACTTTTTCCTTATGGAATTAGACACGTTTACTGATTAATTGCGTCCATACGAATCATACTTTTTCCTTACGGAAATAGACATGTTTACTGATTAATTGCGCCCCCCAAGTGCGGAACTACCGAAGCTTTCGGTAGCCACACCCTATCTTTGCAGACAACACCCTCTGAAACTAGCCTAACTAGACTTCAGATATCTTATGCAAAAATGAATCAAATTCAAATCAATTTAAGATAGCGTATGCCTAGCCACAAATCCAAGTAAATAAATTAAAAGACAATTAGGATACTTAGCGGCAATGAAGTTTCCAAAATCCTAAGACGGAGGTACTGAAAATGATGTTATTATGATATAACAAAGTTTCATGTATACTTACCTGGCAGGTATATATATAGCTATATTCTCTGTTCGCACTGGCAGAATTTTCAAAACTCGCGGCAACCGCTAGATCACTGGTAGTTCAGGTGATCGCCACCCCACGCCTCCCGTGGCGCTGGTGCTCGGAATCATTCCCATTTTCGTCAGATTTTTCTCTCTGAAACCCTGTCTCCTGAGGGGAGGTGGGTGGGAATTTAATTATATATACCTGCCAGGTAAGTATACATGAAACTTTGTTATATCATAATAACATCATTTTCATGTATGACACTTACCTGGCAGGTATATATATAGCTGATTGACACATTTGGAGGTGGGTCAAAGACAGCAACATTGTAAGAGTTTTAAAAATTTAAAATTTAAAATTTAAAATACTCTTAGATTCCTTACCTGCTAAGGTAGCTGACTTCAGCATTCCTGCCTCTTAGCCTGCTAAGCCTTAGTAGCTTCCAACTAGGACGTGACCTATTAGTTGATGAGCTAATACAAGGGTCTGACAACTGGACGGGACCAATTTGTTTGACAGGAAACCCTAGCCCTCTCTTACCACGGGCATTCATGCTAGGATAAGTTAGACCACCTGAACCACACACAACACTAACCTAACACACTACACTTCACAGACTGAAGAGGAAATCACCCTCTCAGACAACCGTAAAAACAACACCACTTCATTAAAATACCTAGCATGTTAGTAAGTTATGGGGTGGAAAATCCTTTGCCCAATACTGCTCCTGAGGATACATATGGACCCAACGTTTGACAATTGTCAAACGTTGTTTTGACGTTTCTAAGGTAATGACTTGCAAACACTGAATTAGTCCTCCAAAACGTCGTTTCAATGATATCTTTGAGGGCCATATTCTTTTTAAAAGCCAACGAAGTAGCTACTGCTCTCACTTCGTGTGCCTTAACCTTAAGGATGCCGAATTTTCTTCTTGGCATAACATATGAGATTCTTTAATTAGTTCCCTAAGGAAAAAGGCAATAGCATTTTGGTCATTGCTCTGCTAGGGTCCTTCACAGAGCACCACAGTGATTCTGAAGTTCCTCTAATCTTACTGGTTTTATCCAAATAATAGCGCAATGCCCTTACTGGACAAAGAACTATCTCTTGTTCCTGTCCTACTAGATCTGAAAGACCCATAATTTCAAATGACCTTGGCCATGGATGAGCTGGATTCTCGTTCTTGGCTAAGAACCCCTCCTGAAAAGAGCAAACCGCTTTGTCATGTTTCCAACCAATATGTTTGTTAATTGCTTGCAGCTCACTCACCCTTTTAGCTGTGGCCAATGCCACCAAAAAGATGGTCTTTTTGTGATATCTCTCAACGAAGCTTGATCCATCGGTTCAAACTTACTAGTTCCTAAAAATTTCAGGACCACATCGAGATTCCAGGAAGGCGCTCTGTATTGGGGCTCCTTCCTTGTTGCAAAGGACCTTATGAGGTCTCTCAGATCTAGATTATTTGTAATATCTAGACCTCTATGTCTAAATACAGAAGCCAACATACTCCGATACCCTTTAATCGTCTGAGTTGACAATTTTATTTCCTTCTTTAAGTATAAAAGGAAGTCGGCAATTTGGGTCACAGAGGTACTGGA
This sequence comes from Macrobrachium nipponense, assembly GCF_015104395.2. Classification (NCBI taxonomy): domain Eukaryota; kingdom Metazoa; phylum Arthropoda; class Malacostraca; order Decapoda; family Palaemonidae; genus Macrobrachium; species Macrobrachium nipponense. Next base: position 51,199,381 of record NC_061096.1, on the reverse strand, counting down.
TGAAGAAATCTTCCGACTCTTGCACCACTTGCGAAAGATTCCCCACTTCGCCTGGTACAACTTAATAGTAGAGGCTCTTCTAGCTCCGGCCACCGCTCTGGCCGCCTCTCTAGAAAACCCCCTCGCTCTGACAAGTCTTTCGATAGTCTGAAACGCAGTCAGACCCAGAGCGAGGGTGTTCTTGTGGTACCTGTTGAAGTGAGGCTGTTTGAGTAGATCTACTCTTGCTGGAAGTGTCCTTGGTACATCTATTGTCCATTCCAGTACCTCTGTGAACCAATCTCGGGCCGGCCAGTATGGAGCTATGAGAGTCATTCTTGTCCCTTGACTCTCCCTGAATTTCTTCAAAACCTTCCCTAATATCTTGAACGGGGGAAAGGCGTAGACGTCTAGCCCGTCCAATCTAGAAGAAAGGCGTCTACTGCGACTGCTTGACGGTCTGGGGACTGGAGAGCAATACGTCGTCAATCTCTTCGTCATTGCTGTCGCAAACAAGTCTACCACTGGGCGACCCCATAATTTCCACAGACTCTGGCATACTTCTAAATGAAGCGTCCATTCTGTTGATAGAAGTTGACCTTCCCTGCTCAACAGGTCCGCTCTCACATTCTTCTCCCCTTGAATGAATCTGGTGAGAAGGGTACGTTTTCCTTCTCTGCCCAAAGAAGGATCTCCTCCGCCAACTTGCAAAGAGAGATTGAATGTGTCCCTCCTTGTTTGCGGATGTATGCCAGAGCTGTGGTATTGTCCGCGTTGACTTGTACCACCTTGTTGCGAATCACCGCGTTGAACTCCTTCAAGGCCAAGAAAATCGCCATCAGTTCCTTCCTGTTTATCTGCCAATCCGATTTTCCTCCTTGCTCCAACGACCTGAGACTTCTTGAAGTCCGAGAGTCGCTCCCCAGCCTGCGTCCGAGGCGTCTGAGAACAATACATGGTCTGGGTTCTTTTGCTGGAGAGACGCTCCCTTTGCTAACTTCCCCGGAGTTAGCCACCACTTTAACTCCTCTTTGATCTTGCGAGGAATTCGAAACAGGAAGGAATCTGGTTGCGATTTTCTTGGCCAGACTTGGTTCAAAAATATTTGTAGGGGTCTCATGTGAAGCCTTCCTAGAGAAACGAACCGTTCCAGGGACGAGAGTGTCCCCAGTAAGCTCATCCACTCTCGTGCTGAACATTGTTCTTTTCTCTAGAAAGGCTTGCACTTTCCGGATGCACAGATCTTGTCTGTTGGGAGACGGAAAAGCCCGAAAAAGTCACTGAGGAGATCAGAATCCCCAAATAAACTAGCTCCTGACTGGGGTTCATATTCGACTTTTTTAAGTTCACCATCAACCCTAACTCTTTCGTTAATGTTAACGTCATTTCTAAGTCCTCCAGACTTTGCTTTCTTGATTGGGTGGCTCTTATGAGCCAATCGTCCAGGTATAGAGACACTCTTATTCCTAGAATGTGTAGCCACTTCGCCACGCTCGCCATCACTCTTGTAAAACTTGTGGGACTGTGCACAGTCCAAAACAGAGGGCTTTGAACTGAAAACCCTGTTCTGGATTACAAATCTCAGGTACTTCCTGTATCTTGCATGAATTGGGATATGAAAATATGCGTCTTGAAGGTCCAGGGTGACCATCCAGTCCCCTGGACGTACCGCTGCCAGTACTGAATCGGTCGTCTCCATCGTAAATTTTGTTTTCTCCACAAATAAATTGAGTTGACTTACGTCAGTACTGGTCTCCATCCCCCCGAGGATTTTGCTACTAAAAACGCCGGTTGTAAAATCCCGGAGATAAGTGATCCAGAACAGGTTCTATTGCTCCTTTCTTGAACATAGAAAGAACTTGTTCTTGTAGTGCTTCTGTTTCCCTGGATCGCTGTAGTGAGCTCCCAGCTCTCTTGGCGATGTCGCAAGAGGCGGTCTCTTTAGAAAAGGGATCTTGTAACCTTCTTTGGCCACCGTGACTACCCAAGGATCTGCTCCCTTTTCTTGCAAACAAATCTCCCAAAACTTCTGAGTCTGGCACCTACTGATGTCTGAAGGACTTGCTGTTCATTGTTTAGTACTGGTTTCGAACCCCTCTTGGACAGGACTCTTCTTGCTCTGAAGGCCGGACGAGAAAAGGACTTGCCTCGAAAGGGCTGACTAGCTGCCTTGATTCCTTAGGAGTCTTCTTACTACCTTTGTTGGGTAAAAATTTCCTTACCGAGGAAGTTAAACAGATCCTGCGTCGCCTTCTGAGTTAGGGAAAGCGAAATATCCTTGATAATATCCGCAGGAAACAATTGCTCCTAGCTAAAGTGGGGAAAAAAGCATTCAATTCGGATTTCTGGGCGTTAGAAACGCCCTTAGCAGCAAAAGAGCATAGGAGTGACCTTTTCTTTAAAACTCCTGCGTAAAAAGAGATGCCAATTCATTCGCTCCATCCCTTAAGGCTTTGTCCATGCAGGACATAATACTGCTTGGGAGTTGAGAAGCCGTTGCTTCATTATCTTCCACTGTTCGTCCCAGAGCTCCCAAGGACCAATCAGAAATTAAAAACCTCGAAGGTCCGGAAAATCCCTTTCAAGAGATGATCTAATTCTGATGGAGACCACCACACTTTGGCCGAATTCAAGGCATGTCGTGGCAACTGTCCACAATGTTGGAAAAATCCCCCTGGGAGGAGGCAGGCACTCCCATGGCCGAGATTTTCCCCTGTCGCATACCAAATTCCGGACTTCGATGCCAATTTGGCAGGAGGGAAAGAGAACACAGTCTTGCCCGCTTCCCTCTTTTCTTCAACCACGTATCAATTCTTTGAAGAGCCTTCTTAGCCGTAATCGACTTCATCTTCAAAAACGAGGACTTCTTCGGAGTTTTATTCTTGGAGAATTGAGAAGGGTGATGTCGGAGCTGCAGGCTGAAAATCCCTCCAAAAACAAAAAGTGAAAGAAGGCAATTCGTCAATTTCTTATAACTGAAGAAGGTGCTTCATCTTCTTTTTCTTCCTCAGATTCTAAGTCTTCTATTTCCTCTTCTGCCGAAGAACACATCCTGTAAACCCAGGTCTTGCTGCAGAAAATCTTCTCCAACCTCGCGTGAAGAAAACCTGCTCCTGCCGCCTGCGTCCTGCGTCCTTCTGAGCTCCGAGGTTGCGTCCTGCGTCCTGTTCCGGAAGCTTGCGTCCTGCGTCCTGCTCCGAAAACTTGCGTCCTGCTTCTGTTCTCTTAACTTGCGTCCTGCGTCCTGCTCCCGTAACTTGCGTCCTACCCGAGACTCCCGAAGCCTGACGAGAAGGCGGCCAACCATCATGCGTCCTCTTAGACGACTTGACTGGGAGAGATGCTCCTTACGCCTTGTAGGAGGAAGTTCCGATGTGTTCCCCACGATTTAACCAAATCGCTAACCTTCCTTGCATCTCTTCAAGGAAGTTCCTAGTCTCTGCTTCCTGGCGTGACGTCTGAGCAAGCGGAGAACAAAAGACGTAGACGGATCATCAACACGAGAAACTCGATCTTGAGTTCTACGATAAGGGGAAGATATCGGAGAGACTGCTCCGTATTCCGAAGGAGAGCTCCTATCCCGAACCGTCGTCCACATGAGGTCTTGCGTCTTGTCCTTGACTTAAAGGATCTCCTCCTTTTAATCGGAACCACCTCTTCCTCATCACTAGAAGAGAAAATCTCGGGACTACTCCACCTGTTCTTGCGGGTAACGCTCATCTTGAGAAGACGTAGGTCTATGCGTCCTCTTCAGAGGACGCGAAACTTCCGCATAACGTCCATACCTGCCTGACGCAGCACTATCTGTCGCGGAAAGACAACTTCCCAGTGTCGCCTTTTCTATGGCGCACTGCTGCAGCCTGGGACGCAACAGGACTGCCTGAAGGGACGACTGATCGTAAGGGAACCCTCTCGCCTCCCTTCGACTGTCGACATGCCTTCTCCCTTGGGTCTGGGGAGCTTGGCAGAGGTCTAGGTCTAGGAGCACGAGTGAGACGATCAGCCGCCCCGCCCCTCCACTACACTGACACTTTCAATCGTAACCCACTTTGTCTGTAAGACGCTGAATCTGATCGCCCATTGACGCAAGGGCGGCAAACACTTTCACAATATTAGTATCCTCAGAAACAGCAGCGGGCGCAGGAGAGACCTGAGGAGAAGGATTAACAACCTTCTACTTGGGAAGAAGGGGGAGAAATAACAGAATTATTCAAGGCCTTACTAGAAGAACCTGACCTCTCACATCCGAGACACCGATCTTCTTACTCTATCCTTTTCTTTTAAGTCTCTCAACATATTTGGTGAAAGTCTTCCATTCTTTCTCATTTAAACTTTCACACTCATTACATCTATTGTCCCCAAGTACACAAACCTCTCTACACTTCTTACATAGTGTGTGAGGGTCTACCGAAGCTTTCGGTAGTCTCACCTTACCACCCTTCTTTCATACACACTCGAATACTATACCAGATCAGACATTCTAATAACTTCCAATCGCGATTGCCAATCCACTTTCCAATAACGATACCCAATAAACCATCCAAGTACAGCGAAAGTCAGCTAACGAGTTTTCGAATTCTAGCAGGGAAACCAACAACGATGTTGCCGGTTCAGTGGCAGAAAAAACTTCTGACGAAAATGGGAATGATTCCGAGCACCAGCGCCACGGGAGCGGGGTGGTGATCACCTGAACTACCAGTGATCTAGCGGTTGCCACGAGTTTTGAAAATTCTGCCAGTGCGAACAGAGAATATAGCTATATATATACCTGCCAGGTAAGTGTCATACATGAAAACAGGTGTTTTCAGTACCGGCGACAGAAAATTTATGAATAGAAAATGGGAATGGTTCCTGATACCCGCCTCCCAGCGGCGGGAATGGGTACTAACCACCTGGCCGACCACTGCGTGTGTCGGAAGTTTTTTTAAATTCTGTCGGACTTCAGAAAATACAGCTATATATATACCTGCCAGGTAAGTGTCATGCATAAAACCAAGTATTTGTTGGTGATAAGTAATGTCACATTTCACCTAGGGGAGGCATCAGTTTCACTTTGTAATTCCCAATTCTAGTCTATCAATTCAATGCAGACATAACATGGGTCCTGTGTATTCACATCTACCTTGTACCCAATATGACCACCACCTGTTAAAGTCTCAGTACTCGTCTTTCTCAGTAGTTTCTTCCTTGGTTATCAGAGCATACCGAAACCTTCCTCCTAACTTATTCTCACCACTGTTTTGGCGACCTGATCAATCATTTTCACACCAGTGGTATTTACAGTTTCCATAAGATTAGTAGTCACTGTATTTTTACTAGAAGCTTCATGCTACCATGCATTTCCTTCCTGGTCTCTCTGTTATCCAGGTAAACAAACTTGTACATTTTCTTCAAAGGGTTAACCAACTAAGTAGTATAAAAATAGGGCTATGAGTCAAGAAACCTTTTTTTTTTTGTATGTATTGTTAGTTACCTCTAGATGAGGGAGAACCCACATCCCTACCTTTTGAATCTCCCTCCCAAGTGCTTTGGTGTTTCCATCCCAAAGGATCCAAAGCAGATTCTTACCACTGTCATTTCAGATCTATGGCAGGAAATATTGAAAATATTAGTCTCTCAGCATATCAGCTGAACTAAATTACGTACTTAATTTACCTTCCTCTAAGAAGCCAGCAGGTGCTACATACTTGCAAATAAATAAAACCATGCTGTTTCACAGCCACAATCCCATTAAAACATTTCTTATCCTAGAGGCTTCAAAGAGCAATTCACTGGCTTCATTTCAACCAGTAAACTTACCTAACATTCCTCCAAGCAGCATACCAATTGAGCGCGCAGTAAAAATATGAAATGCAGTATCTACTTCCACTCCCATCCCAACTTCCAATCTTATCAGTGGGCTTCCACTGACAGAAACACAGAGACCCTGAAAATAATGAAAAATATAAAATAATCTAACAGTTCTTGTGTTGTGTTTCCTGATACAATCCTTCTCTTTTCAAGAAAGCCATGACACTCCATTTCTCCATTTGGTCAGACAAACTCAGTCTAGTAATTTTTTAAAAGAAGTAATAGGAATTAGAACAAGTGACAAATGTTCACAGTAGAGTACCTGACTCCCAGTCTGCTAAAGACAAAACTAGAGCTGAAGTCACACGGCTAATTTATTTATTTTTTTATTTTACGATGCTTTAACACCAAAGAAGACACAAAAAGTTTTTCACATTTTGGACTCTGAAGGAACATTTTTTATAGAACATATACAATACTAATACTCTCCCAACACGTTCCATCAATTCATCCCTAGTTTGACATACTGGCGTAAGCCATTTTCATTCTTCAGTCTGAGAAAATAGCCTTCCAAGGTTTCGACACTATTCAGAGCTTTTAATTAGCTCATCTCTTGATTAAATTATTCTGGAAAATCTAACAATGCAGACAGCTCAAATTTTGATGTCACAGAATATAAAAACTTGAAATACTTTGCCTGGAAAACTCCAAAACTTTTATAAAATGGTATAAGGCGGTTCATCAAAACAAGGACGAATTAGGAAAATACTAGACAGCCTTTTTCTTCATTTCCTCCTGTACATGCCAGACACAGGAGACATTTTTTGGCTGAAAGATGACACAGAGGCAACTTGAAGTTGTGCTACCAAAATTGGCTACTTAGGGTAAAATCTTGCAGAAAGATGAAAAAAGATGAATGAAATTGTCCACTTTTATTGCACCTTATGTCATGATGTGAAAATTCTATGTAAGGAAGAAGCAAGTTTCTCAACTTGGTAAACCTACTTCTCATAATCTATTCAATATTAGTAGCAATTTTGCATTTGGTTTGCCTGAAACAGGTTCATTGGCTTTAACGAAAGTATAAATATTAGTTACTGGTTTGAAAGCCCAATTTCTAAGTCCAGTAAGATTTACCATATGCTTAAGAAACAGGAAAAATCCATTAAAAATTAAATCCTAGCCTATGATATTTTCTTGCTACGATATAAGTACAGTAGACCCCCTATTCGCAGAGGATGGGTACCAGATGCCCTGCGAATAGCTCAAATCTGCAAATACTTAAATCCCCTCTAAAAATGCTTTGAACTGCCTAATTTGATTGTTAAAACACAAAAGAACCCTAAAAAATACTTATACGTACCTGAGTTTTTTAATAGTTTTATTACAAAAAGTGCATTTAGACACGAAAATTATATGAAAATACAGTAATCTGTACATATATTTCCCAGTGAAAAATACCACATATAGGCAAATTTTCCACCAATAATGGGTATATAAGGTCCACAGAAAAATCTGCGAAAAGATGGGGTCAACTATATATATGTAACAGGAAAATTCCTGGGTGAGTTACCAGCACAGTAAGTTAGATAATTTTAGTTTAAAAATTATATAAGTACTTTACTTCACAGATACTAGTAGTACATATACATATATTTTCATTGTTGACAAAATTATAAATAAACTTTCTTCATTAGCTTCAACTATCAATACTAATCACTTACCAGTCCAATAAATGCTATACACAGAAACACTGTTCTGATGAACAACATAAATGTTGGCAGAAAACCAACTGTTGACTGCTGACGTGATCTAGGCATCTTTCCTCCCAAAAGACCTGCCTGATCAAAAACAATATCTTCTTCAAAGGGATCATTATCTTCTGTATGGTCTGCCATGGTATCTAATCGCTTGAACTGACGATAAATTGTGAAGATGGTATGTGACCTAAGTTTCCAAATTACAGGCCTCTGAAAATGATGATAAATCACAGGCATTTAGAATTTTCTTCTCTCAGTAACTGAATTAGTATATTAAATAAAGTAACTTAACAGTAGTAAACATTTTCACAATCAATCTTCATTTTACATATGTCAAACAAACCAAGGCCTTTAGATTCTTTGATTCATAATACAAGTATGCATAAATACTTAGCAAAGCATAAAGATAACCATACAGAAAACCCTACACTGTTCCCTTATATACCTATCTTGGCTGCACCCTCATGCTTATGAGTAATAAGGCTTTCTGTTCTTGCACATCTCCCATGCCATCCAGCCAACACTTTCTTGGTCTCCCTCTCCTCCTTCTTCCCCAACCACTCATTGTCCATCTCTCCATGCAACGAAAAACACTGATCCATTGTTTAATTCAATGTTAAAAACCTTTTCCTTGCATCTTTACCATCTCATCTTTTGAATCCACATACGTACTGTAATATAATTCTCTACACAACACAAAAAATTTACCTCCACAGTTTCTACCTTTTTTCTTTCATTTGCATCCAACATCCGCACTTCACTTCCATAATGGAGTCATAACAATCCTTTTGCAGAGCTCGGGCTACCTTCTCCATCCAAGTCTATATTTCCCTACCTCATTCATCCTACTATGATTAATTTTACTCCCAAACACCTATATAAAGCAATTACCTATATACTTATATTCTAATATTCACGCCATCTATCATAATACGTATTCTTATTGTGACTCATTTTCCAATATCTCTCTATTACAAGTTAATATCAGCCACTCCACAATTGCATCTAAAATTCCTATCTTTTTACTAAGTTCTTTCACCCTTCTAAGAAAAAAATTATACCATGGTGACAATATTACAATGGGCTCAGATAACGACATTCCGAGTTTATGACCCTCTTCAAAAATACACTCATAAAAAATAATTTCATGTGTTACAACGCATGTTCCAGGTTTACGACTCCGATGACTTCAATCTGATGGAAGAAATATATCCTCATAATGGCAAAATGGTCAAAATTTTGAGTTTTTTTTTAAATGAAAACTCCAAAAAATTGCGGGTAATGTTGTTACAAGACACCTAAAAGATTAAAAGTAAGGTTTTCTTACTATTTTCAAAGATAATGATATTGTTATGATACAATAAAGTTTTATGCATACTTACCTGGCAGGTATATATATAGCTGTATTTTCTGAAGTCGACAGAATTTAAAAAAAAATTCCGACACACGCAGTGGTCGGGCCAGGTGGTCGGTACCCATTCCCGCCGCTGGGAGGCGGTATCAGGAACCATTCCCATTTTCTATTCATAATTTTTATTTCCACTGTCCCCTGAGGGGAGGTGGGTGGGTACTTGAATATATATATATCTGCCAGTTAAGTATGAACAAACTTTATTGTATCATAACAATATCATTTTGCTCATGAACTTACCTGTCAGATATATATATATAGTTGAACCCCACCAGTTGGAGGTGGTGGGAAGGGACAGAATAGAAGGATTTTGGGACACAAATGCATGCAGATGATTTACATCTTGGTTCCCCCCTGTTAGCATAGCCGACTTCGTGATTACTGTCACCCAAGTCTGCTTCTGCTTTACTAGAGTTGCCAGCGAGGTAGAGACCTATGAAGCTGGTGCACTCCAGATGATCTGTCAACGGGGCGTGACCACAATGTGACTAGACCATATTGACCATACCATGAGGGCTAAGAAGTAAAATAAATATATTATATATAATTATATATCACCACCTGACCAACCTAGCCAAAGTTAATGTGTGTTAACTAAGGCTTCAGAGTTAAGAAGTCGCCGTTGTCAGCGACTCCACAACTAAATTAAGAGCTCTTCCTAACCATTTTCTACAGGATAGGATGAGTAGTACTTCTTGCCCCAAGATTGTGTCTGCAGACACGTATGGCCCTAGCGAGCAGCAGATCTCATATGCCATCTTCACATCTCGCAGGGAGTGTGAAGTGAACCCAGAGTTGCTTCGCTAAAACATGGTACTCGGATGTTGCTGAGTGCCATGCTCTGTTGAAATGCTTCCGAGGCCGCGCCCCTCACCTCGTGAGCATTCAGATAAAAAGCTTTCAAATCTTTGTGCAAACACAATGAAGGAGCATTTTTTGAAAGAACTCCTTAACCCTAAAACCAGGGTGTACTTCGATATGGCAAGTCTGGTCTTTTTCGGAACACTGCAGATTGCCCGACTGACTTCGACTTTCTTGATTTAAGTAGATAAAACTTGAGAGACCTGACAGGGCACAGGACTCTCTCTGGCTCCTGCCCACTAACTTGTGCCATCCTTGCTTCCAAGATCCTGGCCCAAGGACAAAAAGGGTTTCCATTCTTAGGCCATAACGAAAGGCTTAGAGAGCACACCTCCTTGTGTTCTCTAAAGCCAAAACTTGTGACGATGGCTTAAATCTCACTAACCCTCTTTGTCGTATCTAGGGTGGTTAGAAGAAGGCCTTCCATGATCACATACAAGAATTGTTAACAGGCAGGAGAGGTTCGAATGCTTTGACATCACGAACTTCAGACTACGTCTAAGTTCCATATTGAAAGCTTCGATCCGGAAATGCACAGTCTGTACTAAGTCAGGTGAACGACCAGTTGACCAGTCAGACGAATCAAGGACAGCAAGGCTGTACCCTGAAGACCAAAAGGCACTATTCTTAGCTGAAGGATGAGTGTCTGGACTGCCTGGGCGATTCAATCTAAGCAAACCTTGGGGGGGGGGGTATCAACGCAACCCAACGTCGTCCGCAATCGACTTCGTCAATAAGAAACTCAGGGCTACTATATGTCGCCTGATCTCGCACGAGTGTCTGACTCCGAGAAACAGGCGAGGCAAAAAGTAGATGGTGAGCTAGAATCGAGATTCCACAGACCTCAATGATCGTGAAGGTCTTTGTTGTTTGACAGATGCAAATCTGTCAAACAACATTCTCTGTTGTCTGTTCGCAATGGCAGAATTTTCAAAACTCTCGGCAACCGCTAGACCCACTGGTAGTTCAGGTGATCTCCCCCACGTTCCCGTGGCGCTGGTACTTGGAACTATTCCCGTTTTCCTCAGATTTTCTCTGAACCCTGTCTCCTGAGGGGAGGAGGGTGGGAATTTAATTATATATACCTGCCAGGTAAGTATGCATAAAACTTTATTGTATCATAACAATATCATTTTTATGCATGACACTTACCTGGCAGGTATATATAGCTGATTGACACATTTGGAGGTGGGTCACAGACAGCAACATCGTCATAATTCAAAAATTAACTAATTTTAAAATTATTTATTAAGTTCCTTACCTGCTAAGGTAGCTGACTTCGTAGGTCCTGCCTCTTAGCCTGCTAAACCTTAGTAGCTCTCAACTAGGATGTGACCTGTTTGTTGAGAAAGCTAATAACAAGGTGCTGAACAACTGGACGGGACAATTTGTTGGACAGGAAACCCTAGCCCTCTCTTACCAGGGGCATTCATGCTAGGATAAGTTAGACCACCTGAACCACACACAAAGCTAACGTAACACATTACACTTCACATACTGAAGAGGAAATAACCCTCTCAGACAACCATAAAAAGAACACCACTTAATTAAAATACTAGCATGTTAGTTAATCTATCGTTGCTGCCGTCGATCGAGACGATTCGTACGGACTTTTGCAATCCTGTAACGAACCTCTAGATGATCGTTACATTCTACGCCTGTTGTTATAATAGGCTCTTTTCTCGTAAACTCGAGCAGGGACCGAGAGAAGATACTTCTTAAGATATGAGAGAGCTGTGGAATATCAGAGTTGATGTGGACCACTGGTTCCAAAAACTCGTTTCGAGGACTGGAGGGACTACCGAATTGCATACTTCTTTTCAGATTAAGATCCAGGACATCTGAAAACACTATCCAGATGTCCGGCACCTTCTTTCTATCATGACGCACGAGAGATGTTCAGAATAATTCCTAGATCTTGAATAATATTTCAGTTTCCCGGTAGGAAAAAACTGTGGTCTGAATTGCAGTCTATTCGGGGAAACAAACTTCTCAGGAAGGAAATGTCCCCAGCAAGCTCATCCATTCCCTCCCGAGTATGCTTACTTCCCTATAAGGCTGCGCTTTGCCTAAGCAGGAGAGCATATAAAAGTGCAATGTTGCGGTAGACTCGTAGTTCTATACCGTGCGGTAACGAGCACCGAAAGGATTAAGAGATAACTTCTGTTGAACATAGTTAAAGGCAAAAGACTAATGTCAACGTTTATTCAATTCCACGTAAGAAATCCCCTCAATCTTAGGCTAAAGTCCGTGATTGTAGGACAGAGATACAGTTAGTCAGTCAATCCCGCAGGAGAGACTGTAACCTCCAGCACAGAGATACGGTTAGTCAGTCAATCCCAGCAGGAGAGAGAGACGTAACCTACAGCGCATGACAGCGCACGATCTGTTATCTGGTGGCTCGGTTGGAACTTGGACAGTCAGACACAGCAGCAGCCAGCAGCTTACGAACGTCGTCTCTTAACTTCATGTCTGGTTGCCAGCTACCCTATTCTACGAAGAAATAGGTGTTATTTTTTTTGAACAAAAAGAGACTCTCAAGCTGGTATAGTTTAAGCGAAACAGAAAACGCTAAATATATAGATGCGTTTGTGTCGTCAGAACACTACCATACAACGGTTAAAAGATAAATCGGAAAACTCCTGGAAGGCTGCAGGGAGTGACGATTAAATGTACTTAAAATAGTATACAATAGACCTCTCGGTTGCCATCCGAAGAGGTAACTACAGCAAGCGTGTATGACTTGAACCAAACCAGTAGTAAAATAACGCAAGGCAAAAAATTTTATTATATCACAATAAGTTTGTTCATACTTACCTGGCAGACATATATATAGCTGAATTCGGAAATACAGCTACAATACATATCTGACAGGCAAGTTTCATGAACAAAACTTAGAGAATCGAAGCAGACATCTCAAGCTTCTTAAGATACTGGACATAAGCGTTCATTGACGTAGTCTACAAGTCTATTTCTTGTACGAGTCTGCGAATGAGGAAGGAGAGCTCTTCCGAACCTTGTCCTTATTCGCTTACGCAATATCAAGTTAATGAGATGTTTGTCAATGAGAACTAACCCATTAACGGTACAGAGAGATATTTTGTCAATGAGGGGAGACCCACTTACTTGACAAAACGATAGTATATTGTCAATGGGGAAAGTCACTGAATTGACAAAACGTAATCCAGGAAGTCGAGCCTTTTATTTTTCGATTCCCGTCTCAAACAAGGAAGGGACAAGAATCCTGTTAAAAAGACTGGGCTTACGGTAGGTAGAAAAAAACGACGATGCTCAATCGGCATGGAAGTCTCGACTAGAAACTAACAAAATCTATCATCTGAAAACCCTTTCAGATGGTCTAAAAAGCTTTAAATTTATTGGCAGTATGGCAAAGGAAGTCTTGTCTTGCGCTTTCCTGAAGAGCGTCCTTTTGATGAGTGCCTTTGCAAGAATCCTACTGAACGTTTGCCGAAAATCCTGACGTTCAGGACGTCGAGCCTTTACATACCCGTAACTGTCTTATCTCAAAGTCTTGACTGAGGTAGAGAAAACGAGATCTTCCTTGAGCTTTCCTTAACTCCATCCAACCTTTGCGAAAAGCAATATAATATTGACAGAGACCTCTTGAATTCACGAAACCCGAGGTCTTGCTGGGTTTCGAAGACGAAGTTCGTTCACTTTCTGAGGCTCAAATCTTAAACAAGAGCTTGAAGAGTTCAACAGAAAAACGTTCTGGTGCGCGTCGGCGTCACTGGGCGAGGGACGCTCGGCACGGGTGCGCGCTCGGCGTCCACTGGCGAGGACGCTCGGCATCGGGTGCGCGTCGGGACTGACGAGGAGTCGGCGTCCACGGCGAGGACGCTCGGCGTCTGGTGCGCGTCGGCGGCCACTGGCGAGGACGCTCGGCGTCCACTGGTGAGTGCATCCATCCGAGCGTCCTGTTCAAGCCGATCGTCCAAATAAGCGTGCAGAAAAGCGTCACGCTCCTGACAGCGTCAAAACAAGCGAGAGAAACTGCCTTCTTTTTCCTATTTCTTGGTGGAAAGAAGTACACGTGATCAGGCAACTTTCGCCTTCTTACTTCTCACTGAAACACATAACGAGGGAGAAGGGACGTGAAGCGTCCTCTTCTAAAAAGCTTCTTAGAGGGCGCGAGTCCTTCCGAGAGCTCCAACCTTGTGCGGGGAGGACGCCTCGGAGGACGAGAAGCAATCCTTCCAGGATTCGTGCATGTGCACGCACTTTGGCAGTCTGGGTATTTTCATCAGAAACTGCCGAAGGCACGCCAGATCGGTGGGGTTCCCTGTAACCCTCCTTCGGCTTTCGACATGCCCTTCTCCTTGGTTCTGGGAGTTCGACAGAGGTCTAGACCTAGAGGCGTTATAAGGCCGATCTGACGCACCCTCCACTACACAAGGGGCACTGTCACTGCACTTAGCCACTTCACTATTGCTCTCTAAAGCAAACACTTTCGATTCTAAGTTACGAATCGAAATAGTATAAGATAAAGGGCAATAACCTCTACAGACACTGTTTTAGGGCCCGAAGGCAACATTACAGGGTTAGGCGTCAACAAAAACAGAAGTAGAACTCTTCACAACAATGAAGGAGAGCGATCACTTCTCGCAGACATAGTCATAACCCGTAGGCCATACTACAGCGTTAGGCAAAATAAAGTCTACCGGAAGGTTAGCAGTATCACTACCCCTGACTTTCGTAATTGATTAATAGCGTACATACTAAACAAACTTTTTCCTTACGGAATTAGACACGTTTATTCTGATTAATTGCGTCCATACGAATCATACTTTTTCCTTACGGAAATAGACATGTTTACTGATTAATTGCGCCCCCCAAGTGCGGAACTACCGAAGCTTTCGGTAGCCACACCCTATCTTTGCAGACAAACACCCTCTGAAACTAGCCTAACTAGATTCAGATATCTTATGCAAAAATGAATTAAATTCAAATCAATTTAAGATAGCGTATGCCTAGCCACAAATCCAAGTAAATAAATTAAAAGACAATTAGGATACTTAGCGGCAAATGAAGTTTCCAAAATCCTAAGCGGAGGTACTGAAAACAGGTGTTTTCAGTACCGGCGACAGAAATTTAGAATAGAAAAGGGAATGGTTCCTGATACCCGAAAACCTCCCCAGCGGCGGGAATGGGTTACTAACCACCCCTGGCGACCATGCGTGTGCGGAATTTTTTTTTTAAATTCTGTCGGACTTCCCAGAAAATACGCATATATATACTGCCAGGTAAGTGCAGATAAAAAACAGGTGTTTTCAGTACCGGCGACAGAAAATTTAGGAATAGAAAAGGGAATGGTTCCTGATACCCGCCTCCCAGCGGAATGGGTACTAACCACCTGCCGACCACTGCGTGTGTCGGAAGTTTTTTTTTAAATTCTGTCGGACTTCAGAAAAATACAGCTATATATAACCTGCCAGGTAAGTGTCAGCATAAAACAGGTGTTTTCAGACCGGCGACAGAAAATTTATGAATAGAAAATGGGAAGGTTCCTGATACCGCCTCCCGCGGCGGGATGGTAATAACCACCTGGCCGACCATGCGTGTGTCGGAGTTTTTTTTTAAATTTGTCACTTCAGAAAATACAGGTTAATATATATACCTGCCAGTAAGTGCATGCATCATTTTAGGCTTAAGACGATTTTCAGCTTATGACGAAGAGTCGGAATGGAATCCCAGGCATAAACCAGTGCCTGCCTGTACTACTACATATTCTATATCCCTACAAACTTCAACCCACTCTGAATATATGTACTCTGTACATTCCTTTGCTGTATTATTAACACCTTGAACATCATTTGTCTCTTATTTCTACTACTACTGTATTAGCTTTCTGTAGTTCTCTATCTACTGAACACTCAAATATTAAATAAAAAAATGATATTGTTATGTTACAATAAAGTTTCATACATACTTACCCTGGCAGATATATACATAGCTAAGACTCCGTCGTCCCGACAGAAATTCAAATTTCGCGCCACTCGCTACAGGTAGGTCAGGTGATCTACCGGCCTGCCCTGGCGGCAGTGGACTAGGAACCATCCCCGTTTTCTATCATATTTTCTCTCTTCCACCTGTCTCCTGCGGGGAGGCTGGGTGGGCCTTAATTGTATATATCTGCCAGGTAAGTATGTATGAAACTTTATTGTACATAACAATATCATTTTCATACAATCAACTTACCTGTCAGATATATACATAGCTGATTGGCACCCTTCGGTGGAGGGTAAGAGACAGCTACTATATGGAAATAGACAGGTAAACAACATATGTTGTAGGTATAAATAAAACCTTTGGTTCCTACCTGATAGGTGGTAGACTTCGTGGGTGTTTGCCCAGTAGTCTGCATCACCTCAAGAAAACTTTAGCGAGATATGTGATCTATGGCCAAGAGTCTTGTGGGTCTGCCGATGGGGTCTTACCCACTTACTCAGCAGAGCCTAAAAGGACTTTGTCAATGGGTGCTGATCCACTTATATGACAATACACCTTATGAAGGAGCACACAACCAATCCCGACCACCTGATCCTAACCATCTGTTAGAACTAAAGATTGTTACGAGTTATCCCCGAACTCGTCACAACAACCGTAACTCAAAACCACTACGCACACATACATAATTTTCAAAAAAAAAAAAAAAAAAATTATACTCAACTAATTGGATATGACAAGAATTCTCTTACTGAACAACATAGACGGCCGCCCGTGCTAGCCTAAGTCCTCCATTGTTCGAAGAGATTCGATCATATCCAAACAGAAGAAAAGTATATCATTTAAGGATTGGTGTCGGCTCCCGTACCCAGAATCGTATCTGCCGATACGATAGGACCTAGAGAAAAGCACTTCTCATACGTCACACGCACGTCTTTTCAAGTAATGAGATGCAAATACTGAGTTTGCATCTCCAATAATTGTATCTATAATGTTTTTAAGCGAAACTTATATCTTAAAACGAGAGACGTCGCAACCGCTCTTACTTCATGAGCTTTACTCTCAGTAGTTGTAATTGTTCGTCAGGACAGACCTTATGAGCGTCCGTAATGATGTTCTTACAAAGAACGCTAGAGCATTCTTGGACATCAGTCTTGTGGGGTCTTTTACCGCGCACCAAAGACCTTGTCTAGAGCCTCCCAACTGACGCTTCCTCTGAAGATAGAACTTCAGAGCTCTAACAGGGCATAGAGACCTCTCTGCTTCTCTGCCTACGAGACTCGACATTCCTTTGACTTCGAATGACCTAGGCCAGGGATTCGTGGGATTCTCGTTTTTCGCTAAAAACAGGGTCTTAAACGAGCAAATAGCCGAGTCTCCTTGAATCCTACTTTATCCTGCAGAGCTTGTAACTCACTAATTCTTTTTGTTTGCCGTCGCTAATGATAAAAGGAATAGGCATTTTCTAGTTATGTCTCTAAATGATGCCAGATGCGGAGGCTCGAATCTATCCGAAGACAGATATTTGAGGACTACGTCCAAGTTCCAGTTCGGAAGGTACTGGTTCCTTAGACTTTGAAGTCTCAAAAGATCTTATGAGATCGTGGAGATCTTTGTTATTTGCCAGATCTAATCCTCTGTTCCTGGAATACAGCCGAGAGCATACTTCTGTATCCCTTTATTGTGGATACGGCTAGATGAGATTTTACTCTCAGGAATAGCAGAAATCAGCAATTTCCGCTATAGAGGTAGTAGAGGAGGAGGACAACTTCTTGGCTCTACACCACCTTCTAAAAGACCTCCACTTCGACTGGTATACTTTCGTAGTGGAGGTTCTGCGAGCTCTCGCGATCGCGCTTGCCACTTCGCGAGAAAAGCCTCTCGCTCTGACAAGTCTTTCGATAGTCGAAAGGCAGTCAGAGCGAGAGCGGGGAGGTTTTGATGGTACCTCTTGAAGTGTGGTTGTTTGAGAAGATCCGTCCTTCCTGGTAGGGATCTTGGAAAGTCTACGATCCACTCTACCACCTCCGTGAACCATTCCTGGGCCGGCCAAAAGGGGGTCTATTAATGTCATCCTCGTCTCTTTTGACGCCACAAACTTTTTCATTACTAACCCAGGATTTTGAATGGGGGAAAAGCGTAAACGTCCACTCGAGACCAGTTTTAGCAGGAAGGCGTCTACCATAATCGCTCTTTGGATCTTCCACGACCGAGCAAAACACTGGGAGTCTTTTTGAAATGTATGTTGCGAAGAGAATCCACATGAGGAGTTCCCCACAGAGACCAGAGATCGAGACACACTTCCTCGTGCAGAGTCCATCTGTATGAAGGAACTGGTTCCTCCTGCTGAGCCTGTCCGCCCTCACATTCCTTACTCCCTGTACGAACCTTGTCAGCAGGGAGATGTTCCTGTGAGACGTTCCAAAAGTAATAGGTCTCTCGTGAGTTCGTAAAGGAACGAGGAGTGTGTCCCCCCTCCCTGTTCCGAATGTAGGCAAGTGCGGTGGTGTTGTCCACGTTTACTTGCACTACCTTGTCTCTCACCAGAGGTTCTAGGCTCTTCAAGGCCAGGTGTACGGCGAAGAGCTCTTTGCAGTTTATGTGCCAGGACACCTGTGCTGGTTCCCAGGTGCCTGACACTTCCTCTGAGCCTAATGTCGCTCCCCAACCTCTCTCCGACGCGTCGGAGAACAACACTAGGTCTGGGTTCTGTGTTCTTAGAGAGATCCCTTTGTTCTCTTCCAGAGTAGCAACCACACTGTAGGTGTGCCTTTATCTCCACTGGAATGGGAAAAAACGTCCGACAGTTGTCCGGTTTTCCAGCTCCAAGACTTCTTGAGGAAGAAGTTGAAGTGGACGGATATGAAGTCTTCCTAGCGGGAAGAACTGTTCCAGCGAGGGAAAGCGTCCCCAGAAGGCTCAACCATTCCCCTCGCTGACGTTTGTTGCTTCTCTAAGAAGAGAGAGATTATCCTCAAACCTTTTGCGGTTCTCTCTTGCGAAGGAAAAAAAAACTCGAAAACCCCGAGAATCCATCCGAATCCCCAGATAGACTAGGTCTTGTCTGGGGGGTGGGGGTCAGTTGAGACTTCTCGAGGTTCACAAGCAATCCCAACGCCTTGGTCAAAATCCAGAGTTAACTTTAGGTCCTCCAAGCACTGTCTCTCCGATCTGGCCCTGATGAGCCAGTCGTCTAGATACATAGAGACATTCACTCCCTTGAGATGAAGAAATCTCGCCACATTCCTCATCAGGCTTGTGAAGACCTGAGGAGCTGTGGACAGGCCGAAACACAAGGCTCTGAACTGAAAGATCCTTCCCCCCGTCATGAAACGGAGGTACTTCTTCGACGAAGGGTGGATCGGGACGTGAAAGTAGGCGTCCTGGAGATCTAGAGACACCATCCAATCTCCTTGTCGTAATGACGCTAGGACTGAAGCAGAAGTCTCCATGGAGGAACTTCTCCTTCTGAACAAATTTGTTCAGAGCGCTGACGTCTAGTACTGGTCTCCAGCCTCCCGAGGCTTTCGCCACTAGAAAAAGGCGATTGTAAAAACCCCGGGGAGTTTTGATCCAGTACTAGTTCTATTGCACTCTTGTCCCACATTTGTTCCACCATCGATCGAAGAGTATCCCTCAGCACAGGGTCCTTGTACTTGGCTGATAGTTCCCTTGGTATTGACGTTAGGGGCGGCAGTATTCAGGAAAGGGATACGATATCCTTCCTTATGATATTCAATGAAGACGCGTCTGCGTCTATCAGTGTCCAGGCCTCACGAATTCCAGGAGCCTGGCACCTACTGGTGCTTGGAGGAGAAATGTTCATTTTCCCTTTTTAAAGGGACGAAAGGCGGACCTACCTCTCTTCTCTGGAGCCTTCCTTCTTGCGGGAGGTCTGGAGATCGGACCACCTCGAAAGGGCTGCATAGAAGAGCTAGGTTCTTTCTTGTCAGAAACTAAAGCAGGTTTCTTCTTCCTAGCCGACTGCGTCAGAAGATCCTGCGTCGCCTTCTCAGTTAAAGAGTGAGCCACGTCCTTCACTAACTGAGAAGGGAACAAATAGTCAGACAGAGGTGCATACAGCAGAGCTGCCCTCTGAGCATGCGAGACTGCCTTTGTTAAGAAGGCGCCATACACCGTCCTTTTCTTCAAAAGACCTGCTCCAAATAATGAAGAGACTTCAAAAGATCCATCCTGTACCGCTTTGTCGATGCAAGACAAAATGCATAACAGGGCTTCAGGTTCGATTCCCTGTGAATCGTGAGCTTTCTTGGACATCACCCCAAGGGACCAATCTAAGAAGTTGAAGACTTCCAATACATGGAAAAGTCCCTTGAGGAGATGATCCAGTTCTGAAATACTCATGTGATACGAGCAGAATTAAGACTTGGACGCCTTGAAGCGTCAACTAACGTCGAAAAATCTGCATCTGTTTGTAGAAGGGAGAGCGTACCCATATCCTCCCCGTCTTGTACCATAGCCTCTTTTCCCAGCTAACCTTGCTGGAGGCATGCAAAATACTGTCTTGACTAAGTCTTCTTCGACTTCATCCAGGAGTCTAAGGCGTGTAAAGCCCGCTTCATCGAGATGGTGGGCTTCATCTTCAGAAAAGACGAGGGCTTCTTCGCCTTCGCACTCGAAAAGAGCGAGCGCGGAGAAGGAGGAGCAGCCGGAGTCAACTCGTCTCCGTATTCCTCCAGAAGCAGGGTAGTCAACACCTTATAGTTGGACAAGCCCTCTCTTCCATGATCGTCATCATCCGAGTTTTCCTCCAACTCGGGATAATCCGTTCTCCTTTCTGAACTTTCCTCTTCTGGAGGAGACAAACTCCTGATAGGAGAGGGGCTAAGGGAATGAAAGTCTTTCCTTTTTCCCGTTTTGATCGACTTGGAAGGCGTCACAACCTGCGGCTTCTCTTGCGCTTTAGAAGACGTCTTGTATGACGCTTCCCGCTCTCCGAGCGTCATGTATGACGTCTCTTGTTGACGTCTTGATGACGCTTCGCGTCTGGAAGACGCTTCGCTCTCTAAGGGCTTCCTACTCGGCGTCACAATCTTGGACGGAGCGTCACGTCTAAGATCCGCTTGAAATGACGCTTCACTTCTAAAAGACGTCTTTCGTTTCTCTTGTCTTACAACACTCTCGTCAGCCCCCGTTCTTCGAGCAGGTGCGAGAGGACGAGACTTCTTAATTGGAAGCGTCACGTCCTTCCGACGGGGCGCTAAAACTCCCACAAGAGATGACAGTTGTTCCTGAACCGCCATGATGATCTTTCTTGACGCTTCTCCCACGTCTAGTGCATGACGTCTCTCGTCATCACTCGGGGAAGAAGCCTGATGGGGTACTTCCTCGTAAGCGTCAGGTGACGCTGACGCCACCTTCGCTTTCTTAATAGCAGACGGGGCGTCATCCGAGAAGCGCTCTGGACTCGAATCAATGTCTTGCTTCATATGACGCTTCAGCGGTCTCGATAAGTTCGACTCCTTCCACCCTCGTTTAGGTGAGGGAGAGGGAGAGGACGAGAAACACTCGCGAAGGACGCTTTTCCTATAGCGCCCTTGAGCTGGCTGCCATGAAGCAGAGCTAGCTGAAGGGACGTCTGACCGTTGGGGATTCCCCACGACCCCCTTAAGGCTTTCGACTTTCCTTCTCCTCTGGGCATGTGAGCTTGGAAGAGGTCTAGGCCTGGGAGCGTCGCAGGGACGATCAAACGCCCCCTCCACAACACTGGGAGAACTCACTTCACTGAAATGTTCACTCTCACTAGCCTTACCTTTGGAGTCAGCCATCTTGGACTTCATGTCTCTAATAGTAGCCTTCAGATTGGCGATTTCGATGCCGAATCCGAAAAAGCACTCTGAGAATGAGTATATAGGGAGAATCTACATCAGTAGGATTAGAATCCGTGAAAGGCTCAATAGGCCTTGAACTCACACCTTTCAGTCGTCTAACTCTATCCCTCTCTAACTTCTTCAAATAAGAAGTCAAAGTCTTCCACTCTTCTGCATTCAATCCCTCGCATTCCTTACAAGTATTAATAGCAGCCCAACACTGGACCCCCCTACATTTACGGCATACAGTGTGAGGATCAACCGAAGCTTTCGGTATCCTCACCCTGCAGCCTACATTCACACACATTCTCACACTCACATTAGAATCAGACATACTGAGAAAAATCCAAAAGAGTTATTCCAAAAACAGTCCACAGTAGCGAATGCCAAAACACGATCCAAATACGTCACCAAAAAGCCGAAAAAACGTTGATCAAATGTTGAAAAATGAATCTAAGTCAGGAGTAATAAACAACAATGTTGATACCACGGCGACAGAGAAAATATGATAGAAAACGGGGATGGTTCCTAGTCCTGCCGCCCAGGGCAGGCCGGTAGATCACCTGACCTACCTGTAGCGAGTGGCGCGAAATTTAAAGAATTTCTGTCGGGGACGACGGAGTCTTAGCTATGTATATATCTGACAGGTAAGTTGATTGTATGAAAACATTTATTTCACACGACATCTTACCTGTCTATACCTTCAATGCCTTTCTCTAACAATCTGTCTGTTTTCTGGTTAACTTTTTACTGAACGGGAGAAAGTTACATATGAAATGCCAGAAAGATATGGGAAACACTGTTGGTGATATAAATGCAAAAATTAGTAGGAACAATGAAAAAAGGAAATTTTACAGGGTTTAAGAAAGGAACTGGGGGAGATTGCACACAAAAACAGTGTAACATAGTACTGTATGCATCCTAAATTTAACATGAAAATGTATGGATAAAATTCATGAATCTGAATCTCACTTTGATTGCTGAATGATGTCGTTTGAAGAGTTCGGCTCAGTGTTGTAAATCCTAGGTATGGTTAAAGGAGTTCTCTCACCTGCAAGCATAGCAGCTGCAAAAGGCCAAGAAAAAGCATTACGAGATATATACCTCTGGCTGTTCAAACATTTCACTTGTGTTCAACTATACACCCAACTTATATGGCTCAGCTCCCACTTTCACATACATACATTGCTCAACTACATATATGCCACTGTTTACCCCACATCTTGTGACCACAATGCACCTGTTCAAACCTATCTGTTCTACTAGAAGATTCTCCCTGGATCTGAAAGATGATATTCCTGACTATGTTCCTAACTTACAGGAAATTTTAAATCCATTTATAAACCTAATGTTTCTGAAAATCTACGATGTGCTTCATGCTCAAAAACCAATGATACTGTGGTGCCCATAACTCTTGATGCAAAGCCTCCTTCTTACACTTCCCAGAAAGACTCAGATGTTGTATAACCATGACACACACAGGTGAATTTAAAGGTGGTCAGATTTGAGTTATGAGTGATGGAAAAAAGCAGTTTCCAACTTATGGCAGAATAAGGTTTAGTTTAGTGAGGTTTTGACAGTATGGGTGTTGCAAACACAAAGGAACCACCTAAGAGTTTTGACTCCCTTCAACCGTTATCAAGGAGGTTATCTTAAATGATGTTAAGGACTGGATGGCAGTCAAAGATTTGAAGTCTGGTTGGAAAAAACCTACGGTAAGCTCCAGATTTTCTCCTTACCAGGTGGTGGTAAAGCTCATGATATTATAAGTGAGATGGTTGCCCCACTCACACTAGACTACCTTCTCTTTGGAACAAAACACTTGGGAGAGATGTAGTGCTGCCTCTTTCTCCTTCATACGCTTATTTCAGCCAATAAATTAGACAGGGTTAAGAGGTTAGTTACTTTTCTGGGCCATGCTTCCACTTTGAACATAAAAATGCTGATGTACCCTCTTTCCAACATTCTTAAGGACATGCTCTTTCCTTATGATTCTAAGAACCTCCAGACATTGGCATACTGCTGAACCTGCCCTGGTTACCTGCAATTAGCATCAAGTAGATAGTGAAGGCTCAATACAATGGCAATAAAAGCATGGTCAACAGAACTTTTAAAAGTCTCCTGCATTCCCTCATAATAAAGGTACATGTCCAACATTGTTATTTCCTTTTAGTGCGCCAATTTGAACATTTCTTTGCGCGACATCTGTTGGAAATAGTTACCAAAATAACTGATGCATCTTAGGGTAGCCTAAGATGCATCAGTTACCTATAATATTGCAAGCAAGTAACAATATAGGTACCTTTGCATTCATAAAATACTACATTAGCCTACACTCAGTTTGAAAGTCAAGTCCACACTGCCTTTTGTTAACATATGAAGCAGCATTTAATACTGAGCTGCATCTAGTTAATGTACTTCAATCAGTGTAGTAACTTTTTCAGAACACAGAATCTCTGATTGAAACTAATTAGTATCCACATAAAGATTTCATGTTTATGACATTAAACCCAAAAGTACTGTGTAGGTAAGTAAAATGATATTGTTATGATACAATAAAGTTTTATGCATACTTACCTGGCAGGTATATATATAGCTGTATTTTCTGAAGTCCGACAGAATTTAAAAAACTTCCGACACACGCAGTGGTGGCGGCCAGGTGGTTAGTACCATTCCCGCGCTGGGAGGCGGGTATCAGGAACCATTCCCATTTTCTATTCATAATTTTTATTTCACTGTCCCCCTGAGGGGAGGTGGGTGGGTACTTGAATATATATATCTGCCAGTTAAGTATGAACAAACTTTATTGTATCATAACAATATCATTTTGCTCATGAACTTACCTGTCAGATATATATATATAGTTGAACCCCACCGTTGGAGGTGGGAAGGGACAGAATAGAAGGATTTTGGGACACAAATGCATGCAGATGATTTACATCTTGGTTCCACCTGTTAGCATAGCCGACTTCGTGATTACTGTCACCCAAGTACTGCTTCTGCTTTACTAGAGTTGCCAGCGAGGTAGAGACCTATAAAGCTGGTGCACTCCAGATGATCTGTCAACAGGGGCGTGACCACAATGTGACTAGACCATATTTGACCATACCATGAGGGCTAAGAAGTAAAATAAATATATATATATAATTATATATATCACCACCTGACCAACCTAGCCAAAGTTAATGTGTGTTAACTAAGGCTTCAGAGTTAAGAAGTCGCCGTTGTCAGCGACTCCACAACTAAATTAAGAGCTCTTCCTAACCATTTTCTACAGGATAGGATGAGTAGTACTTCTTGCCCCCAAGATTGTGTCTGCAGACACGTATGGCCCTAGCGAGCAGCAGATCTCATATGCCATCTTCACATCTCGCAGGGAGTGTGAAGTGAACCCAGAGTTGCTTCGCTAAAATATGGTACTCAGGATGTTGCTGAGTGCCATGCTCTTTTGAAATGCTTCCGAGGCCGCGCCCTCACCTCGTGAGCATTCAGATAAAAAGATTTCAAATCAAATCTTTTTTTTTTTTTTTTTTTGAAAGAACTCCTTAACCCTAAAACCAGGGCGTACTTCGATATGGGCAAGTCTGGTCTTTTTTGGAACACTGCAGATTGCTCGACTGACTTCGACTTTCTTGATATTTAAGTAGATAAAACTTGAGAGACCTGACAGGGCACAGGACTCTCTTGGCTCCTGCCCACTAAACTTGTGCCATCCTTGCTTCCAAGATCCTGGCCCAAGGACAAAAGGGTTTCCATTCTTAGGCCATAACGAAAGGCTTAGAGAGCACACCTCCTTGTGTTCTCTAAAGCCAAAACTTGTGACGATGGCTTAAAATTCTCACTAACCCTCTTTGTCGTATCTAGGGTGGTTGAGAAGAAGGCCTTCCTGATCACCTACAAGAAGTTAACAGGCAGGAGAGGTTCGAATGCTTTGACATCAAGAACTTCAGACTACGTCTGTACTAAAGTCAGGGTGAACGACCAGTTGACAGTCAGACGAATCAAGGACAGCAAGGCTGTACCCTGAAGACCAAAAGGCACTATTCTTAGCTGAAGGATGAGTGTCTGGACTGCCTGGGCGATTCAATCTAAGCAAACCTTGGGGGTGTATCAACGCAAACCCAACGTCGTCGCAATCAACTTCGTCAATAAGAAACTCAGGGCTACTATATGTCGCCTGATCTCGCACGAGTGTCTGACTCCGAGAAAACAGGCGAGACAAAAAGTAGATGGTGAGCTAGAATCGAGATTCCACAGACCTCAATGATCGTGAAGGTCTTTGTTGTTTGACAGATGCAAATCTGTCAAACAACATTCTCGTTGTCTGTTCGCACTGGCAGAATTTCAAAACTCTCGGCAACCGCTAGACCACTGGTAGTTCAGGTGATCTCCCCCACGTTCCCGTGGCGTTGGTACTTGGAACTAGTATTCCCGTTTTCCTCAGATTTTCTCTGAACCCTGTCTCCTGAGGGGAGGAGGATGGGAATTAATTAATATATACCTGCCAGGTAAGTATGCATAAAACTTTATTGTATCATAAACAATATCATTTTTATGCATGACACTTACCTGGCAGGTATATATATAGCTGATTGACACATTTGGAGGTGGGTCACAGACAGCAATATCGTTATAATTCAAAAAATTAACTAATTTTTTAAATTATTTATTAAGTTCCTTACCTGCTAAGGTAGCTGACTTCGTAGGTCTGCCTCTTAGCCTGCTAAACCTTAGTAGCTTCAACTAGGATGTGACCTGTTTGTTGAGAAGTAACAACAGGGTCTGACAACTGGACGGGACCAATTGTTGACAGGAAACCCTAGCCCTCTCTTACCAGGGGCATTCATGCTAGGATAAGTTTAGACCACCTGAACCACACACAAAGCTAACGTAAACATTACACTTCACATACTGAAGAGGAAATAACCCTCTCAGACAACCATAAAAAGAACACCACTTAATTAAAATACCTAGCATGTTAGTAATCTATCGAGACGATCGTACGGACTTTTGCAATCCTGTAACGAACCTCTAGATGATCGTTACATTCTACGCCTGTTGTTATAATAGGCTCTTCTCGTAAACTCGAGCAGGGACCGAGAGAAGATACTCTTAAGATATGAGAGAGCTGTGGAATATCAGAGTTGATGTGGACCACTGGTTCCAAAAACTCGTTCGAGGACTGGAGGGACGACCACGAATTGCATTTACTTCTTTCAGATTAAGATCCAGGACATCTGAAAACACTATCAGATGTCCGGCACCTCCTTTCTATCCATGAGCACTGAGAGATGTTAAGAATAATTCCTAGATCTTGAATAATATTTCAGTTTCGTAGTAAAAAACTGTGGTCTGAATTGCAGTCTATTCGGGGAAACAAACTTCTTCAGGAAGGAAATGGTCCCCAGCAAGCTCATCCATTCCCTCCCCGAGTATGCTTACTTCCCTATAAGGCTGCGCTTTGCCTAAGCAGGAGAGCATATAAAAGTGCAATGTGCGGTAGATCGTAGTTCTATACCGTGCGGTAACGAGCACCGAAAGGATTAAGAGATAACTCTGTTGAACATAGTAAGGCAAAACTAATGCAAAGTTTATTCATTCACGTAGAAATCCCCTCAATCTAGGCTAAAGTCCGTGATTGTAGGACAGAGATACAGTTAGTCAGTCAATCCCGCAGGAGAGACGTAACCGCCAGCACAGAGATACGGTTAGTCAGTCAACCCGCAGGAGAGAGAGAGACGTAAACCTACCGCGGATGACCCCGCACGATCTGTTACTGGCTCGGTGGAAGTTTGGAACTTGGACAGTCAGACACAGCAGCAGCCAGCAGCTTACGAACGTCGTCTCTAACTTTATGTCTGGGTTGCCAGCTACCCTATTCTACGAAGAAATAGGTCCGTTATTTTTTGAACAAAAATGAAAAATTTCATTATTAAAATGAAGTTTTATTGTGTATACTTACCGAACAATTATAGAGCCGTGATTTCCACGAGCGGCAGGATACTAAATTCAAATTTAGCGCGTCGGCGTCGCCAACACTGGTGGTGATGACGTCATCTCCTCCACTCGCGGGAGAAACCAGGTACAAACTGCCCGGTGAATCCAATTTCTTTCTGCCCGTCGTCCACCTAAGGGGAGGGAGGGTGGGTATAATCATAATTGTTCGGTAAGTATACAATAAAACTTCATTTTAATAATGAAAATTTCATTTTATTGTAGTGTCTTACCGAACAATTATAGAGCTGATTACACATTTATGGGAAGGTGGGATTCAGTGGACCACTAGTATTTTAAATGGTTACATTTATTGCAATACCAGTAAACACTCAAGGTGTCTGTTGTACCTTACCTTGTAAGAGAGCTACAGCAGACTGTTACTGCCTCTGGTCGGTGCTACTTCTTACTATTGTAGAGGAATTGGAATTTGACCAAAAGTTAGCCTCTACAGGAGTGGAATCCTTCCGTAGTTCAAGCGAGTCAAGGCTGACTGACGGAGGATAGTAACAAACAAAGATTGCCCTTGCCTGGGCTAAGACCAGAAATTCAATCATACAAAACATTTGTCACCAACACCAGATTTAAAAACATATATACCCAAAACCATTGTAAAATCTGACCTAACAGACGGTGAGTATCCCAGGTACTCAGTACCCCCAGCTTTCCTTGAACTCGACAACCTATTCAAGGTGAAAAGTTAGCATAGAGGTGACGACCCCTGTGCCGTTTCTCCCAACACCATGCCAGAAACCGCCACGGACCTAACGTTTTACAATCTCGAAAACCGTTTTCTATCTCTTTGAGATAATGACTCGCAAAAACCGAATTCGATCTCCAGAACGTGCTCTGAAGAATCGAAGCTAAAGATAAATTCTTTCTGAATGCTAAAGAAGTTGCCACTGCTCTAACCTCGTGAGCTTTAACTCTCAGAACGGAAAGATTGTCGTTCTCGGACTGCGAGTGAGCTTCCTGATAAGCTCTCTTAATAAAGAACGATATAGCATTCTTAGAAAGAGGACGAGAGGGATTTTGAACTGAGGTCCAGAGCTTAGAAGATTGTCCTCTGATACCCTTAGTGGCAAACAGATACTGCTTAATAGCCCTGATGGACATAAGAGCCTTTCTTGCCTCCTCATGTCCAACCAAATCAGATAAGTTCCTTACCACAAAACTCCTCGGCCAAGGATTAGAAGGATTCTCATTTTTGGCTAGAAAGGTCAAAGATACGAAAAATACAGCATTGCCTTGAGAGAAAAACCGACTCTTTTGTCTATAGCGTGCAATTCGCTGACACGCTTAGCAGAAGCTGGGGGGGGGGGAGTGCAATAAGAAAGAGTGCCTTCTTAGTCAAGTTCCTGAGTGAAGCCGACTTCAAAGGCTCAAACGGTGGCCCCATGAGGAACTTAAGCACCACATCTAAGTTCCAAGCCACTGTATCTTGCGGGAGCTTAGTGGTTTCGAAAGACCTAATGAGGTCCGACAGATCTGAATTGGAGGAAATATCCAAACCTCGATGTCGAAAAACCGAAGAGAGCATGGCTCTATATCCTGATCGTCGTAAGGAGCCAGTTTCTTAGAGTTCTAAGAAATAGAAGAAAATCTGCTATCTCTGTTAAAGAGGTCGCAGAAGTAGAGACTTTAGCACTTCTACACACTCTCTGAAGATTCTCCACTTCCCTTGATAGAGTTTGTTAGAAGACTCCTCCTACAACGAGCGATAGCTTCTGCAGCTCTTCTTGAAAATCCTTTCGCTCTGACAAGATTCCGGGACAGTCTGAACCCTGTCAGAGCTAGAGCGGACAAGTTTTTGGTGGAACCTCTTGAAGTGAGGTTGTTTGAGAAGCCACTTCTCTGGAGGAAGAAGTCTGGGGAAGTCTACTAACAACTGGAGAAGGTCCGGGAAACCACTCTTTCTGGGCCAAAAGGGAGAGAGCGATTAACGTTAGCGTTACATTGCTGTGCGACATGAACTTGTTCAGCACCTCTCTATTAGACCGAAACGGAGGGAATGCATAAGCTTCCAGACCCGACCAATCCAACAGCATTGCGTCCACCGACCAAGCTAGAGGATCTGGGACTGGAGAACAAAAGAGAGGAAGACGGTTGTTCCTCGATGTCGCGAACAGGTCTATTGACGGTCGTCCCCAAAGGCGCCAAAGTTTCTGACAAATCTTGTTGTCCAAAGTCCACTCCAGAGGTAACACTTGCTGTTGACGACTTAACTCGTCCGCCAGGACGTTCATCTTTCCCGGCACAAATCTCGGGACTAGCTGAAACCTTCGCTTCGTTTGTTTGACCACAGGAGGAGATCCTTGGCTACTTCGTACAGAGAGAAAGACTGAGTCCCCCCCTGTTTCCGCACGTACGAGAGAGCCGTGGAGTTGTCGGAATGCACTGCCACTACTCGGCCTTCTACTAAGCTCCGAAACTGTCTGAGCCCTAAGAAAAATTGCTAACAGTTCCTTTACATTTATGTGGAAACTTCTTCTCCTTTCCGACCAAGCTCCTGAAGTCCGATGATTTCCCAGTAGGGCTCCCCAACCTGTGTCCGATGCGTCGGAAAAGAACTGTAGGTTCGGGAGGATGGGTCGTAAATCTAACCCTTCTTCCAACCTTGCTCGAGAGAGCCACCACCTTAGGTCCTCTTTATTTGATCTGTGACAGGAAAGGTAATCGAGTCTGGTTGTGTCTCCTGCACCAAGAGGCTCTCAGGAAAAAACTGCAGAGGTCTCAGTGCAGTCTTCCCAACGTCACAAATTTCTCCACTGACGTCAATTTGCCCAGGAGCCTCATCCACTGATTGGCAGAACTTACCTTTTTGTCCAAGAACTCCTGAAACTGTCTCCAGACAGCCTTGAACCCTCTTCGGGGACAGAAAAGCCCGAAAAAACTTGAGCATTCAGAATCATCCCCAAATAAAGGATGCTCTGAGATGGAACCAACTGGGACTTCTGTTTGTTGACCAGAATTCCTAACTTTCTGGCAAGATCCAGAGTTGTTCCAAGGTCCTTCATGCACCGACTCTCTGATTCCGACCGGAGAAGCCAATCGTCCAGATAGAGGGAGATTCTTACTCCTAATATGTGTAGCCAGCTTCCTATCGGGGATAGAACCCTGGTGAAAACTTGAGGAGCGGTCGCTAGTCCGAAGCAAAGCGCCCGAAACTGAAACACCTTGCCTTCGAACATGAACCTCAGGTACTTCCGAGATTCGCGATGTATCGGAATGTGAAAATAAGCGTCTTGCATGTCCAGAGAGACCATCCAATCCCCCTGTCTGATGGACTCCAGAAACCGACCGAGTGGTCTCCATATGAAATTTTGTTTTCTGGACATGCAAGTTCAGGGCGCTCACATCCAAAACCGGCCTCCAGCCCCCTGATGACTTGGGAACTACAAAAAGGCGATTGTAAAAGCCTGGAGGAAAATCCCCTTCTATACTGTTCTATCGCTTCTTTGAGAACAAGCGCTTCCACTTCTGCGGCTAGCGCCAGAAATTTGTCTGAGCCCGGAGAGTATGCCTGGAATGGAATTGGCACAGGTGAGAGCGAGGGAGGTGAAACGAGAGGAATACGATAGCCGAAACTTGAGTACTTGCACTACCCAGGCTTCTGCTCCTCTGTTTTCCCATTCCTCCCAAAACAGAGCCAGCCTGGCTCCCACTGGTGCATGAAGAACGAGCTTTCATTTGGAAGGTTTGTTAACCTTGGCCGAGGCC
Organism: Macrobrachium nipponense; assembly: GCF_015104395.2. NCBI lineage: Eukaryota > Metazoa > Arthropoda > Malacostraca > Decapoda > Palaemonidae > Macrobrachium > Macrobrachium nipponense. Next base: position 51,168,068 of record NC_061096.1, on the reverse strand, counting down.
TTAGACTGAGGTCGCAAATTCGATTTCGGCGAAAGAAGCGCTTGGGTTTTCTCCCTCGAAAAGGCGCTTGGGCCAGAGGAGAAACCGAAGGAACCGTCTCCACAGGAGCTTTAGGTCTCTTAGTAGACTGTGCCAGTAAATCCGAAGTAGATTTCTTATCTAGCGCAGACGAAATTGACAACACTACATCGCTGGAAAGAGGTTATCTTTCACAAAAGGAGCAAACAAGAGAGCAGACTTCTGTTGGGACGTAACCCTTTTAGAAGCAAAGGAGCACCAAAGTTGCCTTTTCTTAAGGGTACCAAAGGCGATGAGCGAAGCTAACTCATCACCATCCATCCCCCAATGGATTGTCCGCACAGGACAGAACACCAATCCAATCCTCCGCTAACTCCTGGGAAAGAGAAGGACAGTCTTCGATCTTGGCCGCTAAAGCGCCAATAGTCCAATCAAGGAAGCTAAAGACTTCCAAAAGTTTAAATTGATTCTTTACAACGTGGTTCCAACTCAGGCGCTGTAAAGAAAACTTTCGCTGCGGCGGAAAGCAGATCTTCTAGAGGAGTCGATTAAACTGGAGAAGTCTTCCCTGGGAGGAGGCAGAAACTCCCAGAGAAGGAGCTTCCCCAGTTACATAAAACCTATACCTCTTACGAAGCAACTTAGAGGGTAGGGTAAGCAAAAAGAGCCTTCCTAAGTCTCTTTTCATAGACATCATTCTCAGTCTCTTTCAACGAATGTCTAAACGCTTTAGATAGAACAAGTTTTGGGAGGAGAGGGTCTGAAGTTTTCCTCCTCATCAAAAAAAGTCGAAGTTGGGGAGCGCGGAGCCGCTTTCTCAAAATAATCTGGATAAGATACCAGAAGAAATCTAAGGAGACGCGAATAACACGAGAGGTGATGTGAATCCTCCTCCTCTACTTCTTTCATTCTCCGATACCGCCGAAGAAGTAGACGGAACTACAAACGGATCTGAAGGTTTCGAAACCACCCTTGGACTCATTCATCCAGTTGGTTAACATCTCTAACTGCTTGCGCAAAGGCGCCAGAGACGAATCAAAAAAAAAACAGTTAACGTAGGCTTGGAAGAGCCTAACTGTTCAGCCGGAGGCGGAAAAAAACTACTTGCGCCTCGCTCGGAGCCGCGAAATTCGAGGCGAAACAGGCGCATCAGGCGTAACAGACGAAAAAGCGCCTAAAGAAACACCCTTAGAAACTGCTAGCTACAGCGCTAAAACACCCAATCTCTACTAGTAGATGGGAGCGAAAAAGGCACAGATTGAGGCGACGGAACAGAGCCGCTAACGGCCGAGGCGCAACCCTACTCTCAGGCTCCTTATACCGCTTGACTGGAGGAGGCGAAGAATCGGCGCTGAACGCCTCTTAAGGACGCGAAACGGGCGAATCTCGCCAAGAGCGCCGGTGCGACCGGAGACGAATCGCTTGAATCATTTGAAAGGCGTCTGACCGCAACACCTTTCCAACGCTTAACCGAGCCCTGTTGAGGCGCAACAGGCTCAACAAGAGAGGCGCCATGTCTGTGGGCAAATCCGATCGACTCCCTTGGACTTCCGGTATGTCTTCTCCCCGGTGCGGGGGAGCTGGACAGTGACCTTTGTCTAGGCGACGTGTCAGGACAGACAGACGCACCCTCAAAACTACACTCTTACCTGAGGCCGCTTCAATCCAAAAACGTCTTAACTGAATTACCAAGTTGCAAAAAACCGTATTCGCTAGTACCGAAAATTTCTGATCTAACCTCGATTCCAGGACTGGCAATGGTGTCGGAAGAAAACTACACGGGAAGAACCGGAGGAAGTGGGATTAGTAGAGAGGAATAGGAGGTGTAGTTAAAGGAGACATAACAATTTGAGGAGAAACAAGAAAGGAACAGATGCATCGCAAGACGAAGCAGAGCTAAGTCTACTTTCCCTAAGCTGCTGGCTAATTCTGTCTTTAGCTAATTTCTCCGAGTATGAACTAAAAAACTTCCATTGAGAATCAGTCCAATCAATACACTCGTTACATGTTCGATCTGCTGAACAAACCTGTCCCCTACACTTAACACATTTAGTGTGAGAATCATACTCTAGCTTGGATAATCTAGTTTTACATCCTGAGATGCAAAACCTAATCTCCCGACGGACTAGAATCCGACATGGCAACGCCTAAATAAAAAGCAAAATAACAACAACGCCAAAAAAGAGTACTTCACCAATTCCGAAGATCAAATCACAAGAAAAAAAGCGAAGCAAAGTTATCCAAACCGCACCGACCACCGATGTTTACCGGGACGCCGGCAGGAAAAGAATTGAATTCACCTGGGGCAGTGCCAGTTGTACCTGGTTCTCCCGCGAAGTGGAGGGAGATGACGTCATCACCACCAGTGTGGCGACGCCGACGCGCTAAATTTGAATTTAGTATCCTGCCGCTCGTGGAAATCACGGCTCTATAATTGGTTCGGTAAGACACTACAATAAAAAGACACTCTCAAGCTGGTATATTTAATTTGCGAAACAGAAAACGCTAAATATATAGATGCGTTTGTGTCGTCAGAACACTACCATACAACGGTAAAAGATAAATCGGAAACTCCTGGAAGGCTGCAGGGAGTGACGATTAAATGTCCTTAAAATAGTAGACAATAGACCTCTCGGTTGCCATCCGAAGAGGTAACTACAGCAAGCGTGTATGACTTGAAACCAAACCAGTAGTAAAATAACGCAAGGCAAAAAAATTTTATTATATCACAATAAAGTTTGTTCATACTTACCTGGCAGACATATATATAGCTGAATTCGGAAATACAGCTACATACATATCTGACAGGCAAGTTATTTGGAATGAAAACAAAACTTAGAGAATCGAAGCAGACAGCTCAAGCTTCTTAAGATACTGGACATAAGCGTTCATTGACGTAGTCTACCAGTCTATTTCTTGTACGAGTCTGCGAATGAGGAAGGAGAGCTCTTCCGAACCTTGTCCTTATTCGCTTACGCAATATCAAGTTAATGAGATGTTTGTCAATGGAGAACTAACCCATTAACGGTACAGAGAGATATTTTGTTTTTTCAATGAGGGAGAACCCCCACTTACTTGACAAAACGATAGTATATTGTCAAGGGGGAAAGTCACTGAATTGACAAAAACGTAATCCAGGAAGTCGAGCCTTTTATTTTTGGATTTTCGATTCCCGTCTCAAACAAGGAAGGGACAAGAATCCTGTTAAGAAGACTGGCTTACGGTAGGTTAGAACGACGAGCTCAATCGGCATGGAAGTCTCGACTAGAAAAACTAACAAAAATCTATCATCTGAAAAAAACCCAAATTTCAGATGGTCTAAAAAGCTTTAAATTTATTGGCAGTATGGCCAAAGGAAGTCCTGTCTTGCGCTTCCTGAAGAGCGTCCTTTTGATGAGTGCCTTTGCAAGAATCCTACTGAACGTTGCCGAAAATCCTGACGTTCAGGACGTCGAGCCTTTACTAAACCCGTAACTGTCTTATCTCAAAGTCTTGACTGAGGTAGAGAAAACGAGATCTTCCCTTGAGCTTTCCTTAACTCCATCCACCTTTGCGAAAAGCAATATAATATTGACAGAGACCTCTTGAATTCACGAAACACGTTTAGGTCGTGCTGGGTTTCGAAGACGAAGTTTCTGTTCACTTTCTTGAGGCTCAAATCTTAAACAAGAGCTTGAGTTCAGACAGAAACATTCTGGTGCGCGCTCGGGCGCTCCACTGGCGAGGACGCTCGGCGTCCTGGTGCGCGCTCGGCGTGCCACTGGCGAGGACGCTCGGCGTCCTGGTCGCGCGCTCGGCGGCCCAACTGGCGGAGGACGCTCGGCGTCCACTGGTGAGTGCGTCCATCCGAGCGTTCCTGTTCAAGCCGATCGTCCAAATAAGCGTGCAGAAAAGCGTCGCGTCCTGACAGGCGTCAATTCAACAAGCGAGAGAAACTGCCTTCTTTTTCCTATTTCTTGGTGGAAAGAAGTACACGTGATCAGGCAAACTTTCGCCTTCTTACTTCTCACTGAAACACATAACGAGAAAGAAAGGGACGTGAAGCGTCCATCTTCTATAAAGCTTCTTAGAGGGCGCGAGTCCTTCCGAGAGCTCCAACCTTGTGCGGGTGAGGACGCTCGGAGGACGAGAAAGCAATCCTTCAGGATTCGTGCATGTGCACGCACTTTGGCAGTCTGGGGATTCATCAGAAAACTGCCGAAGGCACGCCAAGATCGGTGGGGTTCCCTGTAACCCTCCTTCGGCTTTCGACATGCCACCTCTCCCTTGGGGGGGGGGGGGGTTCTGGGGAGTTCGACAGAGGTCTAGGACCTAGAGGCGTTATAAGGCCGATCTGACGCACCCTCCACTAAACAACAAGGGGCACTGTCACTGCACTTAGCCAACTTCACTATTGCTCTCTTTAAAGCAAGCACTTTCGATTCTAAGTTACGCATCGTGAAATAGTATAAGGAGAGGGAAGGGCAATAACCTCTACAGACACTGTTTTAGGGCCCCCGAAGGCAACATTACAGGGTTAGGCGTAACAAAAAAAACAGAAGTAGAACTCTTCACAACAATGAAGGAGAGCGATCACCTCCCGCAGACATGATCATAACCCGTAGGCCATACTACAGCGTTAGGCAAAATAAAGTCTACCGGAAGGTTCAGCGTTATCACTACCCTGACTTTCGGTAATTGATTAATTGCGTACATACTAAACAAAACTTTTTACCTTACGGAATTAGACACGTTTACTGATTAATTGCGTACATACGAATCTACTTTTTCCTTACGGAAATAGACATGTTTACTGATTAATTGCGCCCCCCAAGTGCGGAACTACCGAAGCTTTCGTAGCCACACCCTATCTTTGCAGACAACACCTCTGAACTAGCCTAACTAGATTCAGATATCTTATGCAAAAATGAATCAAATTCAAATCAATTTAAGATAGCGTATGCCTAGCCACAAATCCAAGTAAATAAATTAAAAGACAATTAGGATACTTAGCGGCAAATGAAGTTTCCAAAATCCTAAGCCGGAGGTACTGAAAACAGGTGTTTTCAGTACCGGCGACAGAAAAATGGTATTGTTATGATACAATAAAGTTTTATGCATACTTACCTGGCAGGTATATATAGCTTATCCTCTTGACGCACTGCAGAATTTCAAAACTCGCGGCAACCGCTAGTACACTGGTAGTTCAGGTGATGGCCACCCCGCTCCCGTGGCGCTGGTACTTGGAACTATTCCCGTTTTCCTCAGATTTTCTCTGAACCCTGTCTCCTGAGGGGAGGAGGGTGGGAATTTAATATATATACCTGCCAGGTAAGTATGCATAAAACTTATTGTATCATAACAATACCATTTTTATGCATGACACTTACCTGGCAGGTATATATATAGTGATTGACACATTTGGAGGTGGGTCTAGACAGCAACATCGTCATCAATTCAAAAATTTAATTTCCAAAAATTTTTAGAACTATGTATTATGTTCCTTACCTGCTAAGGTAGCTGACTTCGTAGGTCCTGCCTCTTAGCCTGCTAAACCTTAGTAGCTCTCAACTAGGACGTGACCTGTTTGTTGAGAAAGCTAACAATAAGGGCCCTGACAACTGGACGTGACCAATTCGTTGACAGAGAACCCTAGCCCTCATTCACCACGGGCATTCATGCTAGGAAAGTTAGTCACCTGAACCACACACACATATAATACACACTAATCACCAGACTGAGTTGGTCTTTAACCTCCTCAGACAACCATAAAAAACACTATAACCTAATTAAAATCAAACCTAGCATGTTATTAGGTTTATGGGGTGGAAACTCCTTTGCCCAGTACTGTACCTGAGGATACATACGGGCCTAACGTTTGACAATATCAAAAGTTGTCTTCACGTCTCTAAGGTAATGCGAGGCAAACACAGAGTTTGTCCTCCAATACGTTGAATCTATAATGTCCTTGAGGGCTAAAGTTTTTTCTGAATGCTAAGGACGTAGCTACTGCTCTCACCTCATGAGCTTTAACTTTAATTACACCGAAGCATTCTTCTTGACAAAGCAAATGAGCATCTTTAATGACTTCTCTTACAAAGAAAGCCATTGCGTTTTTAGACATAGGTCTAGTAGGATCTTAACAGAGCACCACAGCGAACCTGAAGTTCCCCTAATGCCTCTGTTCTTCTACGTAAAACCGTAAGGCTCTTACTGGCAAAGAACCCTTTCTTGCTCTTGACCTACCAGATCAGCCAGTCCTTCAATCTCAAATGATCTTGGCCATGGATGCGAAGGATTCTCATTCTTTGCTAAGAACTCCTGTTGAAACGAACAAAACTGCTTTGTTGTGTTTCCAACCTATTTGCTTGTCAATAGCTTGCAGCTCGCTAATCCTTTTAGCTGTAGCTAAAGCTACTAAGAAAATAGTTTTCTTAGTTAGTTCTCGCAACGGTGCACTGCCCATAGGTTCGAACTTATCCGTCTCCAAGAATTTGAGAACGACGTCCAAATTCCAAGAAGGGGTTCTGCACCGTCGCCTCCTTCTTTGTATCAAACGATCTGAGGAGATCTCTAAGATCTGCGTCATTGGACAGGTTTAAACCTCTGTGTCTAAACACTGCAGACAACATACACTTATAGCCTTTAATCGTCTGATTAGCTAAACCTAGTTCTTCCTTCAGGTATAGCAGGAAATCTGCAATCTGAGTCACAGAGGTACTGGATGAAGATATCTTCCGATTCTTGCACCATCTACGGAAGTTGTCCCACTTCGCCTGGTACACTTTGATAGTCGATGGTCTTCGTGCTCTTGCCACTGCCTTCGCTGCTTCTCTAGAAAACCCCCTCGCTCTGACAAGTCTTTCGATAGTCTGAACGCAGTCAGACCCAGAGCGAGGGTGTTCTTGTGGAACCTGTCGAAGTGGGGTTGTTTGAGAAGATCTACTCTCTGGGTAGACTTCTCGGGGAATCTACTGTCCATTCCAGTACCTCTGTGAACCACGTTTGGGACCGGCCAGTATGGGGCTATCAGGGTGCGCCTTGTTCCTCGACTTTCCCTGAATTTCTTCATTACCTTTCCTAAAATCTTGAACGGGGGGAAAAGCGTACGCATCTAGCCCCGTCCAATCTAGTAGGAAGGCATCGACTGCGACTGCAAGAGGGTCCGGGATCGGCGAACAGTAGTTCGGTAACCTCTTCGTCGCCGCGGTTAGCGAAAAGATCCACTACTGGAGTGCCCCAAAGCTTCCACAGTCCTCTGGCATACTTGACGATGCAACATCCACTCGTGGAAAGCACTTGTCCGTCCCTGCTCAACAGATCCGCCCTGACACGTTCTTCTCTCCCTGAATGAAACCTGGTGAGCAGGGTGACGTCTTTCTGCGAGGACCAAAGAAGAATCTCCTTCGCCAGGTTGCAAAGAGACAACGAGTTGAGTTCCTCCTTGTTTCCGTATATACGCCAGAGCTGTGGTATTGTCCGCGTTGATCTGCACTACTTTGCCGCTGATCCACGGGTCTGAACGCTTTCATAGCCAAGAAGATCGCCATCAGTTCCTTCCTGTTTATGTGCCATGCCTTTTCTTCTTCGCTCCAAAGGCCTGACTCCTCCCGAGGGCCCAGCGTCGCTCCCAGCCTGCGTCTGACGCGTCGGAAAATAATATCCGGTCTGGGTTCTTCTGCTGGAGTGACGTACCCTCTGACAACCTCTCCGGCACTAGCCACCACTTTAGTTCCTCCTTTATCTTTGGAGGAATTGGAAACCGGAAGGAATCTGGTTGCGATCTTCTTGGCCAGACTTCGTTCAGAAAGAACTGTAAGGGCCTCATGTAAGTCTCCCTAGTGAAATGAAAACCGCTCTAGCGAAGAGAGTGTCCCCAGCAGGCTCATCCACTCTCTCGCTGAGCATTGGTCTTTCAATAGGAATTCTTCCACTTTCCGTATACACATGGTCTGCCTTTCGGGTGACGGAAAAAGCCCGAAAAGTCACTGAGGATATCCGAATCCCCAAATAAACTATATCCTGAGATGGGATCAGTCGTGACTTTTCCAGGTTCACCCTCAGACCCAGCTGCTGGGTTAAATCCAATGTTACATTCGTGTCCTCCAGACATTGCTGTTTTGATTGTGCTCTTATGAGCCAATCGTCGAGGTAGAGAGATACTCTGACTCCTGCCAAATTGAAGCCACTTCGCCACATTCGTCATCATTCTTGTAAAAATTTGGGCGGGCCGTGCACAGCCCGAAACCACCAGGGCTTTGAATTGCTAAATCCTTCCCTGGATTACGAATCTCAGATATTTCCTGGACCTTGGATGAATTGGAATATGGAAGTACGCATCCTGAAGGTCCAGTGTTACCATCCAGTCGCCTGGTCGTACCGCTGCCAGTACTGAATCGTTCGTCTCCATCGTAAACTTGGTCTTTCTTACGAACAAGTTTAGCTGGCTTACGTCCAGTACCGGCCTCCAAACCTCCGATGATTTCGGTACTAGAAACAGACGGTTTGTAAAAACCTGGGGATTCGCAATCCAGAACCGGTTCTATTGCCCCTTTTTCCATCATGGTGACGACCTGATGCCAAAGAGCCTCTCTCTTCTCTAAATCGATGTAGTGAGCCCCTAGGGCTCTCGGAGCTGTAGCGAGAGGTGGTTTCTTGAGAAAGGGGAGCTGTACCCTTCCTTCGCTACCTTACGGACCAAGGATCCGCTCCTTTGTTTTGCCAGACTTCCCAGAAGTCCAAAATGTCTGGCCCCTACACAAGTCTGGAGGACTTTGACTCATTGTTTGCGTTGAAGTTTAGCACCTCTTTTGGCTGGAACTCTTTTCCCTCTTAAATGCGGTGGTCGGGAGAAAGTCCTACCCCGAAAGGGCTGCTGCTGCTGTCTTCGTTATCTTTCGTAGTCTTCTTCATGACCTTAGAAGGTAAATACTTCCTTACAGATGACGTAAGAAGTATCTTGGGTAGCCTTCTGAGTGAGGGAGAGAGATATGTCCTTAATGATCTCTTGAGGGAAGAGCTGTCCTGACAGGGGAGAGAACATCAACTCCGACTTTTTGCGCGTTCGACACTCTTTAGCAGCGAACGAGCATAAGAGATGTCTTTTCTTCAAGACGCCTGCTGTGAATATTGAAGCCAATTCATTAGCTCCATCTCTCAAGGCTTTATCTATACAGGACATGATGCTTCTCGACAACTCGGATACTGACGACTCTTCCATCTCCGAAGTCCGAGCCAGGGCCCCCAACGACCAGTCAAGAAAATTAAATACCTCAAAAGTCCTAAAGATACCTTTGAGTAAATGGTCGAACTCCGAAGAAGTCCACCACACTTTGGCTGAATGCAAAGCATGTCTACGGGAGCTATCCACTATGTTGGAAAAGTCTCCCTGGGAGGAGGCAGGTACTCCCAGGCCAAGACTTTCCCCCGTAGCATACCAAACACCAGACTTCGAAGCCAACTTGGCCGGAGGAAAAACAAAAGAAGTCTTGCCCGACTCTTTCTTTCTCCTTCAACCACTCATTTACTCGTTGAACGGGCTTTCTGGCCGAAATGGACAAAGTCATTTTCAAAAACGACGATTTCTTGGCTTTCTTCGTCTTTGAAAATTGCGACAAAGGCGATGGAGGGCCTGAAGGTTGAAAATCTCCTTCAAACAGAGAAAGAAGACACTCTGTTAGCCTCTTGTAATCCGAAGAAGGCGCTTCCGTCTTGTCCTCTTCCGTACTCTCCGCAAATTCTTCCTCCTGCGAAGAAATATCTTGCAAACCAAGATCCTGCTGATTCTCCCAATCAGAGTCCTTATGCAGCTGCTGTTTAGAAAGTGCATGTGGCACTGACTCCCTACAAAACTCCTCTCTTCCTTGTCGAGACAATGTTTTGACTTGCTGCCGCTGCGTCCTGCGTCCTCCTGAACGTATGCGTCCACGCTGCGTCCATCACTTCTCCTCTTGCGTCCTGCGTCCTGAACTTCGTCCTTCTTACAGGACGCACTGCGTCCTGGGTCGCGTTGTACGTCCTGCGTCCTCTTGGAGGACTTAACCGGGAGAGACGAGTCCTTACGTCTAACCGAAGGTTGTTCGGGCTTCTCCCATGATTGCACAATTACTGCCAATCTCTGCTGCATATCCCGCAGCACCTCCTTCGTCCCCGCCTCCTTACGAGACTCCTGATGATGAGGAGATCGAGGACGCACCGGGCTCACACGAGGCGGCGAGCGAACTTCCAGCCGACGTGAAATCCTCTTCCTTTTGATAGGGATCATCTCTTCATCCTCCGATGAAAAAATCTCAGGGCTACTCCACCCTTCCTGGTCGAAAGCCCTTTCCTCCTGTGAAGAGGACGGACAGTATGACCTCTTGAGAGGACGCGATACCTCCGCGAATCGTCTGCTCCTTCCCGAGGCCGAACTATCCGAAGAGTAATGGCACTTCCCAGTATCGCCTTTTCTATGGCGTACTGCAGCAGCCTGGGACGTCTCAACAGGACTGCCTGAAGGGACGCCTGATCGCATGTCAACCCCTCTCGCCTCCCTTCGACTGTCGACATGCCTTCTCCCTTGGGTCT
>NC_061096.1:51127505-51152505 GCF_015104395.2 Macrobrachium nipponense | reverse complement strand
TCAAGCAACTTATCGTTAGTCAACTGTCAACTTACTGATAAGACTCACCTGTATTTCTATAACCTAACGCACAGTTTTAAGTTAGCTCAATTGATTTTTAAAAAAAGTTACTTTAAAATGAGATTTAATACAATTTCCAGGTTACTTTAGAATTTAAAGCAACTGTTCGTTAGTCAACTGCCAACTTACTGATAAGACTCGCGGCTGAACTGCAGCCAAAAAATTGGGTGTGTTGCGAAACCAGAGGGATAAATCATTACAGCACTTCAAAGGAGTTGTTCGCGTAAGCATACATAAACCAGAAGTAACAGAAGCATTACTAAATCACTGCTTGGTAATTGATAAGTAATTACAACTAATACCTAACTTTGATCAAAATTTTGATAGAATTTTCACCTAAAATAAACGAGGGAACGTCGATTCCAGTGACTTTAATGTTATTTAAAACATTTACAGTTAATCATCCCCATCCTTTATTCAGACTGTCAAATGGAACCCTGCTATTTGACAGTTATAGTGCATAGTTTTTTCTAATACTAATAATATCCCTAATTTCATCAACTTTTTAGCTCCCATTATAGAAGTACGTGTTACGTACTACTGAGTTAATTTTCAATAGCTTTGTCGTTCTTGGTTCCATTCAACCATGATGCAACGTTTAAGCCTCCTAAATTTTCACTGATATGTTATTCATTTTCTTTATTTTGATGATGTATGCCCAGACACATATTCTATACATACAATTTTGGCTTTATTTAAAAAACCAGTCAAGTAGAATTAGGGGCGTGTCTCTTATTCGTTATCAGTTTAAGTACCTTGTTATCTAAGCCTAGTAGTCTAAATATCATATGTAAATGACTTTATAAATAGAAGTAACTGCGAACAGGTTATGCTTGTGCAGAGTTATGCACAAGTATTTTGTGACATTTCTGGGTATGACCACTTTTTAATCCGGTCTAATTGTGCATTTTCCATATAAGCTAAAGCTTCCAACCCTTACCAGAAAGAAATTTTTTAATTAGCCTACGTAGTACTAAACGGCTCTGATATACTCTTATATACTTGTTTTGAGCGAAAGCCCCTGTGTCTACCTTACCTTTCTCTTTGGGTTTTTCAGCTTTCTACCATGTTGACGGTTACATGGAGTGCTCCATCGGTTTTTGTAATTTGTTAATAAGATGTCAACCTTTGAACAAACCGTATTTTTGTCATTTCTGCAGCTTTGGCCCGCTGTTGACGGTGCGAAGCTCATTCACGCCCGCCATTCTCACTTGCTTTCTTATCAGATCTCGAGTTGTATGCGTTCATGGCAACAGGCAAGTCGAGTTTCTGATGAATATGTTGTGTGTATAGCGAAGTTTATTGGCGTTTTCTCTGGATAGGGAATTGTCAGTGCATAAAGCAGCAGAATAGCTTATCGCCCAAGGCCGGATAACCGTTGCTCAGCTATTTGCAAGAGTTGGCTATTTCACGATAAGGGTAGATGATTGTGCTGATTTTTTTTGTCCGTTTATCAGATCAGTATTGCAATTACAAGGGCTTCCCAGACATCATCATTAAATTCCTGCCTTGATAGCAAAGCCTACGACACTGTCAGCAATGGACATCATCGATGGAAATTGTAAGATTATGCTCGAAGTACTGAAGGAAAAGTAAATACAGACAATTATAAACTACAAAATCATACCTACACCAATAGCTGGGTCAATGTGTATCATTCACACTATATCTACAAAGAAGCAAGTTAATTTTATTTCACGTGGCACAGCTTCACATGACAGTAAGAAGCCAAATCTCTTTGAAGAGAGAACTTACTATCCAATGTTTGTCCTGGCCCTTGGGTAACTTTGACCTGCACTTGTGGTAATCGTCAGACCTGCCTTTCCATAGTAAACCAACTCAAGAAGGGACTGTTTATTTTTTTTTTTTATAAACCAAATAACTGAAGCACATGTGTCTAATGGTTAACCATGAGATGGATTACCTTTTCCTTTTGAGTAATAGCCTCCTAGAACCACTTCCTTGTTACGGTTTCGTTAATGGTAGAATCTTTCATTTCTGTAATTTCCAGGAATTTCAGGTAGATTATTCTTGAGATTCTGATCGTTTATTAAGATGTTAGAGGAAATGTCCGTGTAGTATTTTAGTCATTCAAATCATTCCTTGTTTTTAAAGAGCTTTAGAGAGCGCCCAACCAACCACCCCAAAAAAACCCAACCCAAACCAAACCCCACCCACCCAACCACCACAAAAAACCACAAAAAACACCCAACCCCCCCAACCCCCCCCACAAACCAACCACACACATATATATATATATATATATATATATATATATATATATATATATATATATATATATATGGATGTAAGTGTGTATGCATAGTATGCTATGTATACACATTGTTACATATACATGCACACTCATACTATATTATATATATATATATATATATATATATATATATATATATATATATATATATATTATATATAGTCTTCCCATACGTAGCACATACAAGTATGAAAGTGTTTGTATGTATGTATAAGACGGTATGTGGCGTGAGTAAATATGGATTTTAGGCAATGTCCTACCATTTCCTATGAATTTTTATTTATTTATTTTTTACAGGAGGCTTGTTTAAAGTTTGCTTGATAAGAAAGGATGCTGTGAATGGATTGTGGATGACTGATGTTTTCAAATGATATTTTACGAGTTGGAGTCTAGAGGTACTACAGTCAACTGAAATTAAAGACAGTTATCAAGAACAACTGAATGGTTCATCCAGGTAGTTATTTGGAAGGCAATTTAATGGACGATTGTTGGAAAAACTGGAACAGAAGAGATGAAGTATTGAATTGGTTGTGGAAGGGACAAGCACCATAAAAGATATGAAATGAAGTACTTATTGACACACGTAAGTAGTACTGGGGTGCATAAAAAATATTTTTCAAAACTTGAAATGCAAGCCAGACGATTATTTTTTATGGACTCTGTGAGGGATTAATGAAACGTGTCCTAAACCAATAAAAACATGTTTTTCTCCCAGGAATTTTAGGTCCAACCACGCAGTCTTTCCCACAAGCAAACAGACTTTTTATATTGTTCTGATAAGAACTCTGATACCGGATAGATAAAGCGTAACCACTTGTACGTACATCGTCTGAATACTCGGTTAGCTTTAGCCTCGATAATTACATTATCTGACACCCACCGTTCTCTATCATCCTTTTTCTTTCATTTATTTCTACTTACAAACGTATCAACTTGGGCACGGCATAAACATCTTATCGTTGTGATGATCTACAATATAATAATACAATTTTAATTTATTGTGTTCTATCTTTGACAGTTTAATGCTGTTGTTGAACTCCATTTACTAGTTTTATTGTTCACCATCTATCAGCTTTTTACTACCAAAGTATACTTACAATGACAGAGAGACTTTTGAGATGTCTTTCAAAAAAGAAGAAGAAAAAAAAGTCAATTTTAGTAGAGTATTGTTTCATTCAAGAATGAATCATACGAACACTGGACCATACATCAAGTAGAGTCTGCTCATATTCTATAGAGCCAAAATTTCTGTCATAAACAAGAAAACATCATTGTCTCGAGTACCACAGTCAATTTAATACATATTTGACTGATGCCAGTTGTTGGGATTTCCTAGTAACTGGTGCCGAATGAGAACATGGTATAAGAAAACCACTCACCTCGTTTCATCATTTAGCCCTCGTTTTCAAGACCGTAGAAATGATCGATTTCTAAGTCAGCCACACCTTTAGGGCTTGTCTCAGAATCCATGTTAATTAATGATCTGTACTTAATATAGTTATGCCGGTATCTACTCACTGTCAGTTAATGATAATTCAAATTTGAAAATAAGAACGAATATTCTTTGCACTTCCCACAGGCAAGCTGTAATTGTAACTGAAACGATAACTCATCATTGCTCTACGGAGATAGAGTGGCTCTACTCATTAAGTAAACACAACTGATTAGCTACAAGGAACAGATTGAATTACCCGACCTTTCTTTAAAATGGTCGAAACAAATAGTATAAGATTATTTCCGTATATTAAGCTTTGGAGATTGGTAGTTATTATTAACCTAAAGCATATACCAATGGTAAATGTTCTTCTTGTTTTGTATTTTTTCAAAACTCTGTCAGATGTATGATAAACAACAATTCTTAGCTATTCCAGCAGTCGAAGGGTGCTACAAAAAATCATTTATCTTGCTGGAAAACTCATTGACTCCATGTCTCACGGGGAGCTATAACAAGATGTTCTACCTTCCGTTACAAATACCTTCCTCTCACTGAATCGATTAACCTTGTTGGCATACATACTCAAAACGAGGACTCTATTCATGCGTAATTTTGAGTTGATGTGCGTCTTAATGTTGCGAGCTGATGCATAAATATTCACACCCACGCACACAAAAAAGTTAGACAAGATGAAAGAAAACTAACAGTTTTTTCCAGAAGCCTGTGAGGAGGACATGGTCATATATGCATCGACGTTACGGGAAAATCTCAAGAAAATGAGGGACAATGGAAAATTTATATTCACAACTGCTAAGCAACCATAAGGCATAAGGCAAAACCAGTTAGGAAGCTGGTACACTTGAAATGGTTCTTACTGTCACCAATAATTTCACTAATAATGAGACGATTACGTGTTATTCTTTAATGTTACATCCATTGGCTATTTTATCTGCCTTTCGGTGTCTTGATACTAAAAAACACTACTGATAGATGATGTTTATATGTGGGAATATTTAACAGATATTCCCATAGGTAAACATCCCATATGTATGCTCCAACATGACAGAATGGCATAATCTGAAAAGAAAATAACAAAACATTGATCGGCTTTCAACAAAAAGCACCGATGACGTGTCTTTCGTTGAGAGGAAAAGCACTTGAAATAACCAATGAAACATTTTTGTTCGCCCACCTTGAAGCCACGCAGCTGTCGAGAAAGCCAAGGTATATAAAGAAACGAAAGGGAGCACGGCGCGTTTCTCCTACTGTAACTCAGGTAATGTTACTGCACAAGTTCGTTTGTTTGCGCGCTGTCAGATTTTTTTCATTATAGCATATCATCATACATCCCTACGTTCACAGAAACGTGCACACACACACTTATATATATATATATATATATATCTATATATATATATAGTATATATATATATATATATTAATTTTTTAATATATAATATATATAAATATATATATATAATAATTATTATTAATATATAGAGCTAGCTACACACACACACACTTGCGTGTGAGGCATGACCTATGTCACTCAGAAGTTGCGGTCTCCATTTTTGTTTTCTTTACGTTTCGAGTCTTCAGCCATCATGAACCGTCCGCACATTAAATTATTGTGCTTTACTGGACTGCGTTAAAATTTCACATAAAAAAAAATCATACCTTTACGCTTGTCCGAAACAGAGTTCTTTGCTTTTAAAGTAAACGCATCGAGTTCCGTTTACTCAATTCGTTCGTGATTTGATAATTGAGTAAGTTATCTAAATCTAGTAAATCGTTATTAGTGTATACGCTGCATACAAAATATTGATCAATGCTGTTGCCCATGGAGTGATGTTATAACAAATAACATAATGAAGAACTTTGATTTCACCGCAGTATTTCAGGAAGGCCCAATCTGAAATTGGTGTTGACATTTGTGCAGAATCCGAACTTCAGTATAGGTTACAATATACAAAGTGGCTATACTTGGCGGAAAGATGTCATGAAATAATTAACAGGTAGTATTATATGCCATCAAGTATTACATACCAGCAACTACTGCATGAATACTTATGAACACAGGTACTTAAAAAGTTAAAAAATTGTCTCCGTTTCGTGTGTGTGGAACAGATTCTACCTTATGAGCCTATGAGCGAAATTCAAAGAGGCAGAGAAATGTGTTTGATGCGGGCAATATGAAACCATGATTTTTTTTGTTTTCGTCATGTTCATAAACCAAGCCTTTTCTCACTAGTGGTGCACCATATGTGTAAGCAACCTTAAATTCACAACCTTATCTCATGGGACCGGATAAGCGGTGCCATCTTCGAGTCTTACCAGCTAAATCCACGGTCTAGATACTGGACCGTGGCTATATCCAACTCAGACGTGTAAGAACAACTCAGCCCTCTTTTGAAACGGGATATTAATTACTTTCGGAATGTCCAGTATTCTCCAGGATAAAAAGTCGCTGCAAATGGCAAGGGCCTGATTTATCTTAAGTGCATGTATATTCCGCTTGATAATCCACCATGGGATTCCTCCTGAAAAGTTCCGTTGTGAAATTATAAGTATAGTATATGTGTGCGTATATAATGTTAATTTCGTGTATATTTTTCTTCTGTTCTAAGTTTTCAAAGTAATTTGCAAAATTAGTGGAAACCATAATTTTTTTTAGTATAGCTCAAGCTTCAAAGACTAATCACCATCAAGATACTCGTTTAAAGCCGCGTTCACACTTGTTGCATTTCCACGTATCGTATCATCGTTGCGTAGCACGGTGGACGGGAAAACGTTGCATCGTTGCGTATCAAAATATGATACAAAGATACGCAACGAGCTCGATCCACCATTTGTCGGTCTTTTGCTGACACATCAAAGGAATGATACGCAACGCATCTACTCTCGTGTGAACGGGAAGGTGGCATCGTTCCATTGCACCCTCTGGAATTTTAAGTCAGCCAACATAGTTGTTCCATTGCACATCTCCCTTCTTTCATAGAGTTTAGAAATCCACCAACGCCGTGACTTTCTTTTCCTTTTACTGACATGATATTCCTGAATAAAAAATATACGTGGCCGCAGCCAACTGCATTTACACTCATGGTTACGGTCAGGAAGAAACTGGATGATATTGTTGCACCACGGAACTATGATACAGCACGGGGATACGCAACAATTGGGTACAATACCGTGTTGCACCGTATCGTATCACTAGGCGATACGCAACGATGATACGATACGTGGGAAGGCAACAAGTGTGGACACGGCTTAAGAGGTTATCTCTAAAAAAAAATTGCCCTCGTTACAATTAACATTAAAAGAAAGTTTTCAAAAAAGTACACTGACTCGTACACACACACACACACACACACACACACACACACACATATATATATATATATATATATATATATATATATAGATATAGATGTAGATAGATAATAGATAGTAGATAGATAGATATAGATAGATAATAGATAATGTGTCTATGTACGTGTCAGTGTACCTTTACATATAAATATAATATAATATATATATTATATATATTCTAATATGTATAGTATAAAATATATCTTTTATCATATAATATTCTATTAAACCTAAATATATATATCATAGTATATATATATATATATATTTATAATTAATATGATATATATATATATATATATTATATATTGATTATATAATAAGATTATGTTGGAATGAATTTTACCATACTGTATTATTCGTCAACAATATAATGGTGTTGAATACAATATGACCAATGTTATGCTTATTTTTCAGGATGTATAAGTTGTTGGTCCTCGGTTTAGTTGCCTCAGTCTCCGCCAGGGTTGACCCGTTTTTCGGACGAGTTTCTGGAATTACTTCAAAGTAAAGAAACGACATGGAAGGTAACGTTCGATTCTTTCAGTATAACAAATTAGGAGACAGTTGTAAAATCTGAATATCGTTAACAGCCAAAATTTTAAAATGTGCGGTAAGAACACAGTTTCATTGAAATTCCTTTATAATTTGTGTGAAGTTTATATATACTATACATATACTATATACGTATAACTGAATCACGAAAATTTGGAACGTGATGAATTTATAAACAAGGGCAAAAGCTTCGAAGGAAAGTGACACGAAGGAGCACAGCGACGCCTTTCGACTCAATGTCCTTTACTAGGTATATATATATATATATATATATAATATATCTATATATATATATATATATATAATCATTCAGATAATTTCTACTTGTACGGTAGCATAGGAGTAATGTTCAAACCCCGCGAAACTTGATTCAGTCATTCATTATAAATGATGAATTTCCAATATCACGAAAGTTCATTATCACTGACCATCTAAAACTGTCTGACAGGCGGGAAGAAATTTCGCTAAAGACGTGAAAAAGGAGATCTTGGCGACCATTCACTGCGTCAAAAAGTTTCCCTGGATACCAAATCTGCCCACGAAGAAAATTGACACCTGCTCCGGACTGGTGATGCCTGAATCGTTCGACGCCAGAGAACAGTGGCCTCACTGTCCTTCCATCAAGGAAATCAGGGGACAAGGAAACTGCGGGTCCTGCTGGGTAAGCATGTTGAATCATTTGTCAAAAATAGCCATATTATAATTTGTCAGCTCCCTTACCTCCAATGGATTTGATGAAAAAGCTTTACAGAATAGGTTCGCATTCCATTTTTTTTTTTTTTTTTTTTTTTTTTTTGTATTATCGAAATTGGGACCGTTACCTTGAATTACCATTTAAGCAAAATCTGTCTTTTCCTCTACAAATGTCATTGCATATATAGGTAGTGTATACAAGATGAAATACTTGAAAATGTTATTTTAATTATATTAAGAAGAAATATTGGGCACCTATGCCCTTCTACCCGATTAGATGTCATTCAAACTACTGGCTTTGGTTGACAGAATTTTACTTATAATGTTGAAAGTTTGCACTGAAATTCAAGATTATTTCTTCAGTTTTATTGATTGATTCATTTATTATGTTAACAATAACATGCATATTACTTTATTTGTTGTTATGCTATATACTTTGACTTAACAAAAAACAATAATTATTTATTACTTTGTAAGTACAGTTCAATGAAAAGGATAGTTAAGACAATATGGACTTCCAGAAATTATTTTGGGGGTCCCCCCTGACTCCCCCCTCGGTACAGGCATGTCCTCAACAGTAGAGGGTTTCCCCAATGCCAGTCTTCGAAAAACCACACTGAAGTATCATTGTGGGAAATGAGCTTCTCAGTGGTGTATGGAACTATACTACAGGGAAATATTTAAGTCACGGAGTATTATATGTCTCCCATTTAAACTTAAAGGATACTCTGCATATATCTAAACAGCCATGCTGAAGCATAATTTTCTCATTTCCTTGCATTAAACTTCAACTTGAAATGTTGGTGTGGGGTCAATGTGGCATCAGTCAGCCTATGGGACAAATCAAAAGTTCATTGATTTAGACAATATTGTTATAGCTGTTAATGAAGGTAATCAACATCTTTCCTTTGATTTCTTCGTGCAATAATTTGAAATAATGTGTCAAGAATTTAAAACTTAGTAAGAAGCCATGTCATTTTTCAAAGAAGTAGCTGTAACTCTACAATAACTCCATATGGGGGGACAGTGACGTCAGTGAACCTCACTCAGTGCTCTGTTTGCATTACTTAAAGGGTCTTTGCAGCGTCCCTTCGGCCCATAACCTCTTTCACTCCTTTTACTATACCTCCGTTCATATTCTGTTTCTTTCATCTGACTGTCCACCCTTTCCTAACAGTTGTTTCTAGTGCAACTGCGAGGCTTTCCTGTTACACCTTTCAACCCTCCTCACAGTCAATTTCCCTTTCAGCGCCGAATGACGTCGTAGGTCCCAGTGCTTGGCCTCTGGCCTCAATTCCACATTCTATCTATCTTCTATCTACAATAACAAGGATCTGAAACTTGTTTCGGAAAAGTCGAGGACTAAAATCTTCGAACTCTGTTAAGACAAGTCATTAAAGGACTAAAAGCATATTGCATATCAATGAATTTAGTCAAGTTTTCATCGTGTTCAGAAATCAAATCGTTATTTAGACAAATTTACATAAACGTTTCACATTTTTCAATGATGGCGTTTGTAATTTACTTTTCACAGCTTGACACTTGAATGTGAAACTCATAGCTCTGACCCATTTTTAGTTATGCAAACTAATTTTTCCTCCACTGCATCCAGATATAATATCGGTCTCATTTCACCAGGCGGTATCAGCTGCGTCAGTCATGACTGACAGAACCTGTATAGCCACAGAAGGAAGAGCGCAGTTCAGGTATTCTTCTGAGAACGTACTGACTTGTTCGGGCGACTGTGGCTTTGGTTGCAACGGGGGAGACGAGGACTGTGCCCTTCGCTACTGGATTTACGAGGGATTCGTCTCGGGAGGTCCTCCTGGTAGTAAAGAAGGATGCCAGCCTTATTCAGTAAAAGAATGCCCCCACCATATCGAAGGGCCGAGGCCATCTTGTGAAGGCCAGATGCCGACGCTAAAGTGTAAGAAGTCTTGCAGAAAAGGCTATGAACTATCCTACAAAGATGATTTAGAATATGGCCAGGATGCGTATAGACTCCCAGTGGATGTTCAGGCAATTCAGGAGGAGATCATGACAAATGGACCAGTAACTGCAAGTTTTTCTCTTCACAGCGACTTCTTCTCTTACAAGTCAGGCGTTTATCAGCATATCGAAGGTGAATATCATGGATATCACGCTGTCCGCATCATAGGCTGGGGTGAGGAAAATGGCACCCCTTACTGGTTAGCTGCTAATTCTTGGAACACCGACTGGGGTGACGACGGGTATTTCAAGATAATTAGGGGACGTAATGAATGCGAAATCGAGGAGGATATGGCTGGCGCCATCTATAAACCAAAATCGTTGCTAGATGATGGTTCGTCTTGTTCGCGATGAGCTTTTTATATACTGAAACTACGTAACTGTCTTTTTTTTCTGTTTGTATAGAATGACTGATGCTGAATTTTTCATGCATTGTTGTATATATGAGCGGATTTCTCTTTAATAGTATTGAAACTGTCTGGCAATCCATTTATTCTTTGTATCCAGATCCTCTTCTTGCACTGACAATTTCACAATCCAGTCAGATAACTCATTCTCGTAAACGTAATAATTGTTTATGGTATTGATAATGATCATGATAATGATATAGTTATAGCAACATATCTAATAGCAATTATTACCCAATAGAAATTACTTTCGTATGAATATACCACTTATACTCTATCGTGACTTTGGTGTGAGGTGACCCAGCTGTAAACATTTGTGTTTTAGGACATAACCAAATTTCCTTATCACCAAAGTAGTTTTGGTGACTGCGTAAACTCTGCTGCCACATAAATATAAGGAAAATTACATTGCTGCTTATAATGTTCACTAGAGTAGCTTTATTGTAGCCACTGGCTTGTATAGTACCTAACAAAATTTTATGCACATTTTCCAAGACATGTTCCGATGCAAAATTTTTGTGGTAAGGAATAACCTATATTATTTACTATATTTTCAACAGTCACTATGCATTATGAATATTCTGTTAGGGAAGTTTTTTTTTCTAAAATTGTTATTCAATTAGAAGGTTCAAGTGTTTCATTCTCAGTAGCAAGATTGTCTTTATTGTTCTAGACTACTTTGTATAACTGAGCAGACCACATATGTCTTCTATTTGTGTCAAAACGATCTGTATTGACAAAAATAAGAAGAATCTGTTGTTTTTTTCCCAGACTTCGTGTATTCAGGTATACAAACTGGTAAGTTCCATCCATTTTCCCGCAAAAAAAAAAAATATATATATATATATATATGTGTGTGTATATAATATAATACTATATATATTATATAAATATAATATATTATATATGTATCTATATATATATATATATATATATATATATTATTTATATATATTATCCCTTACTACCTTTAATGCTGTATCAAAAACTAGAATGTTAAAATGTGACATGTGGAAAGACTGGCGACACAAAGGGAAGAAATTATATATCACTAAAATGCAAAGGAAAATGAACTTCAAATCATTCGGCCATAAGTTTCAAAATCTTCCCAATTCCACAAAAATCCTGATGGATGAGTGAGATCATCGCGCTTCTAAAGTAACTTGACTTGAGGAGGCGGGCCCCCTCTGTTTTCCAGAATATGATCAATACTACCAAGTATATTTCTAATCATTTCACCGAATGGCTAAACAACTCCATATCTAAGGTTTCCGTAGCTTGGAGTCTTGGTTAGTGTTAATCTTCGAGTTGCATCACTGTTGGTCTAAGCAATAAGGTAATATCATATGTACAGATGCCCCAAGAAAGTGGAAGCTAGTTTTAAGAAAAAGATTGATTAAAGAATGGATTTACCATTCGGATGATATTGTCCAATAGATCAATCCTACATTTACTCACACGAAAAACAGTATTCTAAGGAACGTTGAGCACTTGATAATACTTAGTAAGCATTCTTTTTCTCATTGCATGAAATACAATGTCGCTAAGAGGGTAGGCACTTTTCCTAAGGGCCCCTGTGTCCACGGGGATGGTAATGATTATCATTGTTGTAAGCTTCAACAAAATTGTTTAAGCAACATTGAAATTCTGCTATCCATTTCAAGCGTCAGCAGGATCCAAGTAACTTCATCATCCTCTCGACAACATTTTTAAAAGTTATTATTTCCTTCTTTCTAGCCGATAGTTATGATTTAGAGCACGGTTATAAATATTCCGTTTGACGACATTTCATACAAGGTGTCATCAAAAAGAGCTGGGATTATGAATAAGAGAAGCAAAAAACCATCCTTGGTTTTCATTTAGTTGTCATTCCTTCCAAAGCAGTCACCTTTTGTAGCGACGCACAGCAACTTTACCAATATTGGAGCATTCCCAGGAAGTCCTCATTTTAAAGCACGTCAATCGTGAGTGATTTTAGCTGTATTTCCTCGATAATGGTTTGAACTTCTTAAGGGGAGATGAAGAGCTCACAAGGAACCTAAATTTGGGAACCAAAAGGGGCAGGCTGGGTTAATGATCGCAGGATTTGGTTCATCCTCTTGATTTTCTTTCTCCTCTCCAAGAGGCTCAAGGACGAGGGTGGTCGCTGTGACACTGCGGGGAAGATTCAGCAGAAGGAACATAACATTCCTAATAAGCGCAAGTCCCGGGAACATTCAAAAGTAGGAAAAGCTTTTGGAGAAATGAAGGGGCGGTTTTAAGCCTATTTGATCAAACTGAGCCCCGCGCCAGAGTTACCGTTAAACGTGAAGACTTTTCTGTGTTAATAAACCACTACTGAAAACATGAATTGAAGAATGGGGAAGTATTATTTCTCACATTATTGTGCACAGTATATTCACAGAAAATTTTCACTTGGAAAATCATTTTCATATTAGACATAAAATAACAAGTTTTAATTGCTGTAACTTTATAATTGGGTCCCTCAATTCCTAGCCAGCAGCGGCCCTGGGGAATTGTAGTTAAATAGGGGAATAATAATCAAAGTTAAAACAGGTACGTCACTGATGTCACCCTTCGAGATTAATTTCTTTAGGGAACTTCCACTCATCTTCACTTGCTATAACTTTGGGTAAAGGGCGAGCTACTTATTATACAGTTATCACTCTTAATATGTTGGATTATAGGCTTCCCTGTACAATAGATGTATCAAGAAAATGTGTATATATATATATATATATATATATATATATATAGATATATATATATATATATATGATTGTGTGTATATATGTGTGTGTGTGTGTGTATAATATATGTGTGTAGCAGTGATTAAAGGAAGCTTATAATAAATTTTCAAAAGTTGAAAATTCCATTTTCGAGTACTCTATATTAGAATACAATTCCACTGCGAATCTACATTAGCCTTGAGACGGTCATGGGTGGCAGAAATAGTTGTCGGCTTAAGAATGAATAAACGTTCTAATATTATAGTGATTTTGTTTATTCCTTCTGAAGACTGAAAAAGTCTTGTAGGTATCTGGAGTGTTAGCATTGGACCGTGGAAGCTGCGTGTGCATTGGCTCTAGAATAAGAAAATACACACACATATATATATGTGTGTTTATACGACATTTTCTATTGCCAACAATTCATGTGTATCAAATTCCTTAAGAGATGGCAGTAACTTACGTCAAACGGTACTTAGATATGATGAGTGCAATAAGCCTGACCAAGATTCAAAACTGCTTTTATGGGTAAAAAAACAGGTGACGGTGACTTAGTACAGATGTGGTATACTGAGAACTAGTACATATTTGGGTTTGTGGGAATAGATTATGCATGAGCAGCTTGTTGTGTATAAAATGTTTTTCTGCTCTGGGCTAAGCGTCATTTCTAAACATGCTTCATCAGAATATAATTAATAATAATAAGCTGAAAGTTGTACAAGTATTTTTTCTCTTAATAGGGAAGTAAGCCTACAAACTACTTTGTTGTTGTTATTGTTCTTATTGGGGGGTTAGTACAGGTTTATGGAAGAGTCTGAAAAGGTCTGAAAAAGATGTTTTGAGTTGAGTTAAAGATACAGGAATTCTAGGAAAGGATATTTATATTTATTTATTAGAATGAAAATGTAAAGAATATATAATGTGCGTGCTAAGCAGTACAGAAAAATTATTTCTAGTAAAATATAGTGTATTCTTATATTCATTTTCGCTGGTGAAACAAGGCTCTATTTGACCGTACATTTTAGCACGTTTTAATGTACGTTAAAAGTTAGGCATATAATGTTTACAACTGCGTAAGGGGGAAAAGCTTACACTTGTCCCGATTAAGCTGGAGGTCGGATCGAGCCCTGTGTAAGGATAGGTTACTAGGGCAAAGAAAAATTAATTGTTTCACAGGACCATGATGAAATTCCGTGACGTCATCACCTCTTCGTACCCGATGTGTGTCTGCTGCATAGACAGTATCAAGAGGGCAATCCCGGAGTTCCCACGACTTATCAGTTGTTTTCACGATGCATACAGCTGGTGGATATCTCGCTATTTGTATTCGTACGAGGAAGATAATCTGTAATTGTCCTTCATTATAAAATAACAGGGTATTTCTACAGCAGCAGTCCGCACGGACTGCAAGGAACATAACCGCGGATACGACATCCACTAGGGATTTGGGGCCGTCCAATGTATTTCGCTTGTTTAATACTGGCCCCTGGGTGTTTAATTGCAGTCGTCCGAATAAATATTACTTAAAATTCTTGTTCAGTAGGTAAAACTGCATAGAAAAACCGCAACTGCCATAGTCTAGGCAGCCGCGGATAAGTACCCTAGATCTACCAACAGGAATTATACACCTAATTAGGTACTGTGGAACTGCAAAAGTTCAAAAGAAGATGCAATGCATTACTGCCCTGATGCTACCAGCCTTTTATTTAAATACCTTTTTATCTATCTATTAATTAATTTTTTGTAATAAGTGAGATCTCTTCTTTCTGCATTACCCTTTACCTTCTCTTACTTTCCGATGAGCACCATATTCTTTGGAAGTTTGAAATTCAAGTCAGTGGCCCCTGTGTGAGCTTGTTCCATATGAATGAGGTTCATCTTCTGAATAATAATAGTAACAGGAACATAATGTTCTAGAAACTGGGATAAAGGAAAATAAGACAATAGCTTTGTTACGACAGGGTGTCATAGACTCATAGTGCCCTCCTGTTACACAAACGGCATCGTAGAGAGTTTCCCTGTGCCATGCAGCAAGAAAGTTAGCAGAAAGTTTGCATAATATAGGGAAGGAACACATGTGTCTATGGAACGCAGTGTTGAGTCAACTCTTCCTTGCGTAACCGAAGTGTAGGTGTTGAATATAAACAACAGAAAAAGGTAGAATCTGTGGGTGGACTGTTTTGTTGATGTATACGTCAAAAGGAGGAGTGAGAAATGTGGAGATATTTACGAGAAGTAGTAAACAAATTTAAGTATATCTTAGTTTAGCCAGACCACTGAGCTGATTAACAGCTTTCCAAGGGCTGACTCGAAGGATTAGATATTTTTACGTAGCTAGGAACCAACTGGTTACCTAGCAACGGGACCTACAGCTTATTGTGGGATCCGAAGCACATTATAAGAGATTAATTTCTAATCCAGAAACAAAATCGAATTGGTAGGCGAGCATGTAAACCACTCGTCCAAGGAGGAACTACGAGTAGTAAAAGAGTTAGCATAGGTGAAAGAATAGATCAGAGTGTTCTATAATTATACAATTACACAGAGAGCATGGACGGTGTCATCAGAAAAAAAGAAAACCTGTTTACAATATAGGAATACTGAGACTTATTTGCAAATTTACCAAAGTTATAATGTTTTTGTATTTTATGAGTTTTTCAATATATATAACTACAGGAACCTTAAATCCCCGACTAAACACTAAACCGGTGCTTTCATTATTTCCCCTTTTCCAGAAAAATTACCGCCTGCTCTAAAGTATATTTTCATCTTTGTTTTCATTTAATCACATCTACAAACAATGGATGACTTATTTTGACCAAAGTGTAATAAAAAGCGCAATACACCTGTTATATATGTGTTAAGCCAACAAAATTTGTCGTGCTTATCAGCGAATAAATTTAACGGCCTACTTATCTTTAAATTCACGGTAATGCAGAGGACAAACAAGGGATAATATACAATTCGCCAGGGTCGATTCAGATTTGTAATACTGCTTCTGTTTTTTAAGTAAAATCAGTATTATCATAAATTGGTAGACAGCGGCCTTTTAGTATATCTTAGTTCTTTGCCCTCCTTATAATTTTTCATCCACTAAAAAAAAGACAGCTACTAAGCTACTATATATTGTTAGTCTAGATGCAAAAAGATTCTGCAGTTCGAGTGATCTTTCCGTCTTCCTACTCCACGTACACTACTCAAGCAGTTCATCTCTGAAACTACCAACTATTTCCTTCATTTGCACCAGAATTTCATATAGCATCTTCATTAAAGCACGTACTACATTTGTATGCCATTCTTTGTTCTTTTCAGATCTGAGATTCAGCATCTCCTAGTTTCAGTAACTGAATACTTGTGAAATAAAATATGACTTCGAGGTTCGAGCGAAGAAAATGAACCATGAGAAAAGATAGGAGTGATGTGTCACGGTGACAGCACTGTCATGAGAAATGTCTCAGATGCTTATCAGATCGACAACAGGAAAAGCGTCTCTTGTATTTGATGAAAGCCAAGTGTAAACGAACTCGCTGATAGTGTCTT
Organism: Macrobrachium nipponense; assembly: GCF_015104395.2. NCBI lineage: Eukaryota > Metazoa > Arthropoda > Malacostraca > Decapoda > Palaemonidae > Macrobrachium > Macrobrachium nipponense. Next base: position 51,135,453 of record NC_061096.1, on the reverse strand, counting down.
TTTTTTTTTAATCACGTGACACGTCATTAAAAATCTATGTTATAAATAGGCAAACGAATCCAATAATGCTGTAGTCCAGTCTCAGTTGAAAGGCAGGTAAAGTTTCCTCATTATTTATTTCATAAATCAAAATATATCTTTTCAAGAGAGGGAGAGAGAAAAAAACGGTAGCATAATTTCTCTTCCCTTCTGTAAAACTAGGAAAATGTTCAGTAGGCTATAATACCACTACCAGAAGGCTCCCCACAAACCTAACCTTATCAAAGGAAAATTTTGAATCGTGTATATTCCCTTTTAACTTTCCGAAGAAAAAAAATGTATTTCCCACTGATTATCATCATAAATGCAAACTCTTTTTGTACCTCATTTTGTCTCGTCACCAAATCTGTGTATGATTCCGCTGTCACCCAGCAGGGCAAGGCAGTCAATTCTAACAGTAAAATCCTTAAAAGAAGCTAGTCTTTGCCAATAGTGTTTTTGAACTCTGAAATTTGAATTTAAAAATGCCATTCGGGTTGCGTACCTCCCATAAAATATACTCCATCGATAATTTTCTTAATGAACCGGACGCTGCCTCAACGGTAATACTGGAGCATGGGAATGTTCCTCGCATTAGTATCTCGACACTACGAAAGTACCTAAATTCAACGTAGGCCTACCTCTCCCACTGTAGCAGTAGGGCCATTACCCATGGAGATTTTAATAATCACCTGACAGCTTGTGGATAATGACTCCTCCAAGACCGTGGTAGAGAGTATTGGTAAAAGAATGTTAAAACCAAAGGAACGACAGAACTATCAGCATCTCTGTGACCCTCTTTTACAAGAAAATTGACCTCGGCATAATAACATAAAATTAGAATGGTAGAAATGCGTCACGTTTGTTTAAAAGCATCTCACATGTCACCTCATCGACGACAATAAAAAGGCTCTGCAGTTTCATACCAGAGAATTTCTTGTAGCCACGACTGAGATTATCAGTTGGGAATCCGACTCTCTGCTTTGATTTTCATTTCTTTTTTGATGAAAGAATCATTTGGCACAACCTTCCAAAGACTGATAAGAAAGTAAAATAAATTTTATGTTTTCTTTTCTTTTTTTGTTTTATGTTTTACATCTACTGCTGTTTCAGGAGTGTAATTACCTTTTCCTGAGATTTCTTGGAGGTTGTGTTATTTACAAATCAAATGGTATTTATCCATTTGTTATGGTGACGAATCTCCACATAACATCCTTAATTTTCCTCTTGATGTTTTTATTATATCATTAATTTGAAGATTTTCATACATAACTATGCGCATGGCTAAGATTTTGAGAGTATTTACAGTTCAATGACTGATATGTGCGTGCCTTCTTGATATCAGTTTTAAGTATAGATTTAATTCACCAAGTGAATGATTTCTGTATTACTTTACTCATCACACAACTTCCCTTTTTCTCGTTAATATTGGAAGTATATCATTACACGTAAGCGTTCTTTCTTAATTTTCACGAATCATAAAAGGTAGCAGAATGAAACCTTGTCACTGAACTTGTTTTCAGCCCACGTATTTTGTTTTTGTCTCGCAGAGTTTTGTACAATAGGCGATTTGATCCCTTTTCAGGATGAAGGTATTGTTGCTTTGTGCGTTGGTGGCCGCTGCTTCCGCGGCACTTCATCCTCTGTCCGATGAGTTCTTAGAGTTATTGCAAAGCAAACAAATGACATGGACGGTAAGACTATTATGCAATTTGGAATGTGTGACCCTAAGTTGCAAAATCTTTTAAATTTCATTATTGACTTTTATCTAATATCTTCTGTGGATAAGTTTGTGACATTTACTAATTGTGGACTTGTGATTTTGAGTCTCTCGCATAATTCAGCGTTTTATCTCTTATTGAACAAGTGCTACTTAATTTACTTCTATCTCACTTTTGCTATTTTCGCCACCACACTTAACAATGTAAGATATTGCGCCTATTCTTAGAATACACTTAGAAGTCAAATCGTCGACCTTTTACAGCCAGGACGAAACTTCCCAAAGGAAACTTCAAAAGAATTCCTTCAGACTCTGGCCTGTATTCACAAAAATCCCAACACCCCAAAACTTCCTCTGAAGAAAACGGGTCCCAGGAAGGGAGTGAGCGTCCCAGCATCTTTTGACTCGAGAGAGGAGTGGTCTCACTGTGACTCCATCAAGGAAGTTCGCGACCAAGGAAACTGCGGATCCTGCTGGGTAAGAGAGTAAAAATTACTTCCTACAATATAAAATCCCGTTTACGAGTTTTTTGTCTGTATACTGAATTTTTTTAAATTTTATTTTTCGTGCATTGTAAGTAGGTAAGTCATATACCAGTGTGTCACTAATATTTATAATGGAAAAGAGCTTTTCTCCAGCGCAGTGGCACGAATTCAAGCATCGTTACCTCTGGACTGACGAATGACCTGCGCTACTTAGAAGCCTATACGATTCTGGAGTTTATCTTTTACTTTGAGATTTACTGTGTCATCTGTATTTTTGCTTCATATCTTATGTAAATGGTACCTTGCGGTAGTATATATAATATATATTAATTATTAATATTATATATATACTATATCTATATATATATAGATATATATATATATATATATAGGTAGTAGGAAGACCACTAAAATTTGGAAAAAATTGAAAGTTTTTATTTAAGCTTTCGGGGAGTACATTCTCTGCCTCTTTCAGAAAGAGGGAGAAAATGTACTCTCCGAAAGCTTAGATAAAAACTCAATTTTTTGCAAATTTTAGTGGGCAGCCTACAACATCATACTCTAGTAAACTGATACAGTGTTTAAATTTGATATACATATATATATACATATATTATATGTATATATATATATTTATATATATCATATATATATATATATGATATATATATATATATATATTATATATATATATATATATATATATATATATCTATATATATATATATATATATATATATATATATCTATATATATATTATATATCACAATTGTAATGTTACCTATGGATGTACAGTCATTTTTAATTACACCGCACTTTATTGTTTAAACGATATGGCATCAAATTTGACCAACATACATTTAGAAAATTTTCGAATTGCATCACACAAGTTGAGGATCATGGCAACATTGGAATTTCCTGCTACTGATGCTAAGGCTTTTGCCACAGCAATGACAGAGTTTTCCAAAGCCGGATAAGTTCAGATATCTTTCTTGTTGCTATTATTCGTTGATGTAGTCTTTACTTAAGATCTTATTTCCCTCATGTGCATTATGAGATGGTCAAGTCTAAAATCATACTCGCGTCTTCTCAAGAACGAAGCTACAACCTTGGGTTAAGCATGAGAATTCTCAGTACCGTATCTCAGTATTAAAAAGAAGTTAATATTTAGGATGGTACTAACAGCTACCATTCCCCTTGTCCTTCTGTGTGATACGAGAACGTAAATGTCTTAGTTATGAATGGCACAATCCAGAGAGAGGGTTACTTCATTTCTATTAACTGCAAGAGAAGCGAGAATATAGAGCAAGCATATTTCTAGAATGATAACAACCTTTTAAAATTTCTTTTTGAAAATACGAAATACATTCTAGATCAAGAGGCACTGATCAAAGCTACAGAAGACATTTCAGAGTTCTGTTTTTACTTACCAGGCAGTTGCGGCTGCTGGCGTCATGACTGACAGGACCTGCATCGACACCAATGCCTCTGTGACATTCCGATATTCCTCCGAGAACGTGGCTGCCTGCTGCGTCGAATGCGGCCTCGGTTGCTTTGGCGGTGATGAAGACTGCGCTCTCAGGCACTGGGTCGAGCACGGCTACGTCTCTGGAGGCCGCTACAACAGCAACGAAGGGTGTCAGCCATATTCTGTGGCAGAATGCGAGCATCACATTGTTGGAGAAAGGCCGCCTTGTGAGGGCGAAGTCCCGATTTTGTTGTGTCACAAACAGTGCGCGGACGGATATCCCAAGACCTACGAGGAGGATCTGGAGTATGGAAAAGAAGCCTATGTGCTCCCTCAAGACGTAGCAGCTATTCAAGAAGATGTTCTGGCCAACGGCCCATGTCACTGCCGCCTTTGCTGTTTATGACGACTTTTTATCATACAAATCAGGCGTTTACCAGCATGTGGAAGGGGAACTGCTTGGATATCATGCAGTCCGTCTTATAGGGTGGGGTGAGGAAAATGGAACCCCTTACTGGCTCATTATCAACTCCTGGAACAACGACTGGGGGGATCAGGGTCTTTTCAAAATCCTTCGAGGTTCAAATGAATGCGAAATTGAAGGAGATGTGGCGGGTGGTAAATACTTAGCCCACTAATCTTAGTGAAATTGGAGATCTCGCAAGCAATAAAGAAAGAGGGGAAGCTTTTCTACGAACAGAACCTACATCCGTCGATTTTACTTTGTTTTGATAACTCATTTCCATTTGGAGAATAATAAACACTGCTTGTATAATAAAAAGAAAAATGAATGTCACACTCCTTTACACCACATAAAACTGTTACACGGTGTCCAATGCTTTATATCTATAAGACCATAAAGAAATGGAAAATAAAATCGTGTTTTACTTTCAGTTGTGTAAACCAAAATAAACATTTAATTCATGATATTTACTATTGAAAAAAGTTATTTTCAGTCTTCGAATAAATTAAATCCAATAGATGATTAAATTCGAAGCCGAATAGGATTTGTTAAATTTTATTTTTCATGACTGGATAAATTTTTCTTAGTATAATATTAACATTCAAGTATACATTCTCCCAAGCTATACGGTATGCTGATATACAGACATATAACTATAATTATTTTAATATTACTATAATTATTTATAAATAATATATATATAACTATTATATATATATATATATATATATATATATATTATATATATAGAGCGAGAGAGAGAGAGAGAGAGAGAGAGCGAGAGAGCGGAAGAGAGAGATAGAGAGAGAGAGAGAGAGAGAGAGAGAGAGAGAGAGAGAGAGAGAGAGAGAAATTGACAATTTTGTATTTGCTAAATACTATTACATTAAGAGAGATCAAGACCTACTATCAGTCGAGCAAAGCAGTCGCCTCGGTATTACAGGATGTCTCTTCTTCAGAGGTCTACTATTACAGATATTACATCAATAAAAGTTAGTTTGTTGATCCTTCGGAGAATGACAAACACATCCAAACATTCGCCTCAACAGCGTGGTTAGTATGGTATTAGCGTCCCACCTCGGTGGTCGCGGGTTCGATTTCTGGTGTTAGAAGTTCACTCTCGACGTGGTTCGGAAGTCACGTAAAGCCGTTGGTCCCGTTGCTGAATAACCATTGGTTCCATGCAACGTAAAAGCACCATACAAAACAAACAAACATACGAACAAAAACCTCCAAAACAACTATTTACATTTGGGAGTAAAACGTTATACTAAAAAATGTCTTGAGATAACGGACAAGGACGAGAATATTGCATGCCCCCCCTTTTTTTTAATGTAGTATACCAGTGAATATAAAATGTTTGCACACAGAAAATATGACATTTTATGGATAAAGTACTTTCGTAATTTCATCTCATAAAACCACGAATATACTTTCATTAGATTTAGAAATTGAGACCCTTGTTTCTTCTCAGTATACTCTGTTTCCATAATAGTGAAGGTATACATTAAACAATAATTGTCATGGGCGCTCGCACATTAGGGCGAGAGGGGGCACTTGTCTCCCCCCCTGAAATCCTAGATGAAATAATTATATATATATAAGTATATAATATAATATATATATAATTATATATATATATTATTACCATTTAAACTACAATCCCCTGGTTTTCCTTCCATTTCAAAATATAGTCTTTCAGTTTAAGTAAATTAAAGGTATCATTATGTATTGTATAATATTTGTATACAGTATATAACTGTGTTGTTCTTTCCAGAAATATTTGAATTCGGCTGAACAGTATATGGAACTACTGAAAAAGAGTCAATGCAACATTGTATATTTTCTTTATCGCATCTAGCTTCACTTAATTATTGGCATCACAGTTCTTCCATTACACACACACACACACACACACACACACACATATATATATATATATATATATATATATATATATATATATATATATATATATATATAATTTAAGCCCCTTCTTGGAAAATATGCTGCGGACGCCCATGACAATTCTGTGACGAAATTTGGAACTGATAAAAACCACACTTGAAATACAGACGACGTAGGTATATAAATTCTGGTAGTTTTACCTGATAAAGATAATTTTAAAGACGTGGGTAAATTTTATGTTTGTAGTACTTCGTTTACCACCACCCTAATGCTGAATGTGGACGAGGTTTCAGCAAGGCCTAATAATTCAAAACAAAACCGAAGAATAGCTAGATCTAGAACATAAACCGCTAGTAGGGTCAATTTGACAACTGAACGCTTAAAAAGATGATAGATTCAGAACAGGTCTGCATGAACTTGAGTTCTAATATCAAGTGTCCTTTCTAAAACTGGTTAAACAACAATAGTCCAGTTTCTCAGATATAGGGAACTTGACTGAGAAACACCAATATTTATATTTTTCAACTCATATCAATACTAAAATCGAATAAATTGTGTAATTGGATTTTCTTGTTCTTTTTTACACTCCTGACAACATCATCAGTATTTGCACTCATAAATCATACTATAATGGGCGTAATGTCTGTCTGTCATTCAATCACGGCCAAACGGCTGGTCAGATGGGCATGAAACCTGGCAGGGTTATGGTGAAGACCCCTAAGATGGTTTGTACTGGGGTTTCATCCAACCTACCCCCTCCTTTGTAGGGGGTGGGGGTGAGAAGGGATTCCCTGAAACGGAACTGTTTCTGGCCGTGAAACGAGGCTGGTTATTCCCGTAGACTTAGCTACTTTACAAATTTTCATACATAATTTCTGTACAACTTCCCTGGAGAAAGTCACAAATATTTCAGCTCAGACACAATAGAAGATGAAAATTATCATCAATATCCGCTAGATTTTTTGAATAACTTAAATCCATCGGGACTGCCAGTGCACAAAATAACGTTGAAGAAGTGCCTGGTAATGTTGCTTCGGAATTTCGATCCTGCCAATGGACATTGCAACGGAACGGGGTACACTGTTATGGAGTTAAACTCCCACGTCATCGAAGCAGTGATAGCAACAGGCCCTCACACCGGCAAACGTCTGTTCATCCCCCGGATTCCTCTGATGCCTTCGGACAACCAGTTTCCGTTCCAGTTACGGCGCAGGCAGTTTCCCATCAACCTGGCCTTCTCATTCACTGCAAACAAGTCGCAGTGCCAGACTTTGGATCGTGTTGGTGTGTCTCTGCCGTCACCCATGTTCACGCATGGCCAACTGTATGTGGTGATGAGCAGAGCAACTGACTCTGCCAACTTGAAATTAAGTTGTGGACAAACTGATAATATTGTGTACAAAGAGGTTCTGTAGTAGGTATGTATAAAAAAATCGCCCTGATTATAAATTTATTGCTGAAAACAAAATGTATATAAAATTTTTTCGAAATTTTTCACTTCTGCATCCGTATTTTAACACCCATCGTAGATGGGTAAGTGCCAGTCTCCATAATTACTCTTCCTCGCGTATCACGTTCAGCACTAACCCGATCTTTTCCCGTAACGATCTTTGTTTCTTTACATTTTCACATTGAAGAAGACAGTCACTCAAATCATTATTACCAGATCATACAAATGAAACCATTTTATTTATATATTGCAAATAACGAATCCTCGCCCTCCTTGTAAGACAGGACAAATATTCTTACGACATGAATAAGTAAAAAAGACAACTTACTTATTTTAATGACCTTTATTTTTGACGACCATTGAAATAGTAAGTTACAGGGGAATTTTGACAAACTTGGCAAGACTGCCAGATTCGCCTGTCGTCGGTCCTTTCAA
>NC_061096.1:51089273-51127005 GCF_015104395.2 Macrobrachium nipponense | reverse complement strand
CCTCGAGACTCTACCAAGCTCGAAGCTCCGGCAAGAGGGGAGGAGCCACCCAGGCGCGAGGCGCCAGGCAGGAGCGAGGCGCCAGGCAGGCGCGAGGTACCAGCCAGCGGCGAAGCTCCAGGCAGGCGCAAGGCGCCACTCCAACCGGCGCGAGACGCCAGCCGCAGGCGCGAAGCTCCAGGCAGGCGCAAGGCGCCAGGCAGGCACAAAGCGCCAACCTGGCGCGAGACGCCAGCCAGGCGCGAGGCGCCAGGCAGGCACAAAGCGCCAACCTGGCGCGAGACGCCAGCCAGGCGCGAGGTGCCAGCCAGCCGCGAAGCTCCAGGCAGGCGCAAGGCGCCACTCCAACCAGGAGCTAGACGCCAGCCAGGCGCGAAGCTCCAGGCAGGCGCGAGGCGCCAGGCAGGCACAAAGCGCCAGCCAGGCGCGAGCAGCCAGCCAGGCGCAAGCCAGGCTCTAGGCGCGAATCTCCAGCTAAGACGCGAAGCGTCATCCAGATGCGAGGCGCCAGTCAAGCGAAAGGTACCAGACAACGCGCTAGGCGCCAACAAGAGCGAAGCACCAGCCAGGCGCGAGGTTCCTGCCAGGCTTCAGGCTTCAGTCGGGTGAGATCCATTTCAAGAAAGCCCTGGTCTTCTTTGAAACATGGAGATCTCCTAGACTTCATTAGTGACTTGATTCCTTCAAACAGCTGAGAATTAAAAGCGCAGGAAGTGCGCGCTTTTGCAAATTCTTGTTCTTTACATAACAATATGTCATATAAGACATATTAGCTGTGTTGTACGGTAGAGGCAACTCTGTGTTGACTTCTCATTACACAAAGGATGTCAAGTTAACCTACGAGAGACCTTCTCTTTGGTTTATACGTTTCTGCGGATACGTTACTGGGATAAGGAACCGACACTGATCCTTAAACTTTGAGTTAAAGTTTTTTAACTTAGTGAAATTATTGGGGTTTTTGAAAGGAGTGTGGGGATAACTCTTTCCAATTTGAGCGCGAACCCTCGTGTTAGGATCAGGTGATCGGGATCGGTGTTGCGCTCCTTCATAAGGTGTATTGTCATATAAGTGGATCAGCACCCATTGACAAAGTCCTTTCAGGCTCTGCCGAGTAAGTGGATAAGACCCCTTCGGCAGACCCACAAGAACTCTTGGCCATAGATCACATATCTCGCTAAAGTTTCTTGAGGTGATGCAGACTACTGGGCAAACACCCACGAAGTCTAACCACCTATCAGGTAGGAACCAGGTTTTATTTATACCTAACAACATATGTTGTTTACCTGTCTATTCCATATAGTAGCTTCTCTTACCCTCCACCGAAGGTGCCAATCAGCTATGTATATATCTGACAGGTAAGTTGAATGTATGAAAATGATATTGTTATGATACAATAAAGTTTCATACATTCAACTTACCTGTCAGATATATACATAGCTATCGACTCCGTCGTTCCCGACAGAATTTCAAATTTCGCGGCACTCGCTACAGGTAGGTCAGGTGATCTACCGCCCTGCTCTGGGTGGCAGGGCTAGGAACTATTCCCGTTTTCTAATCATAATCTCTCTGTCGCCGGCTGTATCAACATTGTTGTTACTTCCTCCTGACTAGAATTCGTTTTTCGCAAAGCTTTTGATCATCTCTCGCTGATATTTGGTGACGTACTTGATCGTTGTTTGGCATTCGCTATCGTTGGACTGTTTTTTGGACTTGGTTTTTAGGAATTTGTGAATATGTCTGATTCTAGTGTTAGTTTCAGAGTGTGTGTGAATGAGGGCTGTAAGGTGAGGATTCCGAAAGCTTCGGTAGATCCTCACACTAGTTGTAGGGGGTGTAGAATGGTTGAATGTTCGATTGAGAATACGTGTAATGAGTGTGAGAATCTGAATGCACAAGAGTGGAAGAATCTAACTTCTTACTTGAAGAAGTTAGAGAGAGATAGAGAGAGGAAGGCGGCTTATAAAACCCGCAGTATGTCTGCCTCTCATGATTTACTGTCTAGCTCTGTAGCTTCTTCCTATGATGATAATAACCATTCTGTTTCAGCCCGTTCACATCTTGCTAATCCCTCTAGTTCTGCTTCGGAAAATAGCAGAACTTAGAGCTTCCCTTCAGAAAATGCAGGAAAAAGTCGCAGCATTGGAAGGTAAGGAAAGTGAATGTGGCAGTGATATTAGTGTCCCCAGTGTAGTGGAGGGGGCGTCTGGTCGTCTCTGCGACGCTCCCAGCCTAGACCATTCTCCAAGCTCCCTGGCCCGGAGGAGAAGGAAAGTCGAAAGCCGTACGGGTTGTGGAGAATCCCCAACGATCAGGCGTCCCTTCGGCAGAATCGATCGTATCGACTGCCAAAGACCGCTATCAGGAAAAGCATCCTTCGAGAGTGCTTTTCGTCGTCGAGTTCGCCTTCGCCGAGAAGAGGATGGAAGGAGTCGAATCTTTCCCGTCCTTTGAAGAGGAGTAAGAAAGAGCACGAGCTCAATTCGAGTCCCGAGCGCTTCTCAGAAGGAGGAGCGCCTTCGGTAATAAAGAGGGCGAGAATACAGTCAGACTCTGGGTCTGGAAGAGATCCTAGAGCGCCTTCCAGATCTCCCTCTCCTAATGCGGAAGATTCCTCAACCAAGAAAATTTTGAAGAATATGCAAGAGCAATTAGCCTTGTTAGTAGGAACTCGTTATAAGGAGCCTACTCGTAAGAAGGATGATAGGCTTCCTATTAAAAGATCTAAATGGCCTATCTCCTGCCAGGCGCGACGCATCCTTCAGGGGAGTTGTCGCACAGGCGGCCATCTCTGGGGGGGGGGGGGCGGTGCGCTAGACAGGAGAGAGGTAAAGAAAGGAACTACTCCTGTCAAGAGTAGGGCGCCAACCAGAAGCCAGACTCCGAGTAGGCGCAACGAGCCAGTACAAGATTCAAGATCTTCAATCAAGCGCCAGAGTTAGCTGAAGAGGAAGATCCTGTTAGGAGTAGAGCACTTGTGAGACGGAAAGCGCCTACTAAACATCAGACGCATGCTAAGGATCAAGAGTATTCGGAACACGTACTCCTACAGACACCAGAGTCCGTCCGGGCCGTAGATCTCCTCCCAGGCGCCAGGATATTCTGAACTAAATACTCCTCTCAGGCGCCAGGAGTATTCGGAAGCTTATACTCCTCACAGCGCCAGGAGTACTCTGCTTAATACTCCTCCCAGGCGCCAGGAGTATTCGAACTAATCACCACCTCTCAGGTCGCAGGCGCTTTTCGGAAGCTATACTCCTGCACAGGCGCCAGGAGTATTCTGCCACTGCCCGGCTTCTACCAAAGCCGCCAGGCGCCAGGAGTATTCGGAACTTAATACTCCTACCCACGCGAGTATTCTGAACAAAATGCGCCTTGGTAAAAGCCAGGAGTATTCGAGGCGCTTTGCGCCTGCCAGGCTCCAGGAGTATTCCAGGCGCGTTACTCCTCCCAGGCGCCAGGAGTATTCCGAAGCTGATACTCCTCCCAGGCGCCAGGAGTATTCGGAACTTAATACTCCTACCACGCGCCAGGAGTATTCTAAATGCGCCGATAAAAAGCAGGAGTATTCGAGGCGCTTTGCGCCTGCCACGCAGGAGTATTCCAGGCGCGTTACTCCTCCCAGGCGCCAGGAGTTATTCCGAAGCTAATACTCCTCCCAGGCGCCAGGAGTACTCGGAAACTTTAATACTCCTACAACGCAGGAGGATTCTAAACAAAATGCGCCTACTGAAAGCCAGGAGTATTCGAGGCGCTTTGCGCCTGCCAGGCGCCAGGAGTATTCCAAGCACGTTACTCCTCCCAGGCGAGATACTCCTACTGTACACCAGGCGCAGTCCTCGTATGAAGAGCCTGACACTCGTAAGAGAGTAAGAGAGAGTCAGTAGAAAGAAGAGAACCTTCTCCTTCCGAGCCTATCAACCCAGAAGATGCCTCGGAGGACGAAATGAAGGAAGGATCTTCTAATTAATTTATAAAGTTCTTTCGTCCCTTTTGTTGGAGGACTATGGAGACTCTTTGACGCCAGCTGCTCCCCCTTCGCCACGCTCGCAGTTTTCAAGCACGAAAACACTCAAGTCTTCCTCTTTCCTTAAAATGAAGCCTGCCATTTCTATGAGGAGAGCTCTACAATCTCTTGACTCCTGTTCAAGAAGAAGAAGGAGTAGGAAGGACGGTCTTTTGTATGCCTCCCGCTAAACTTACAGGGAGGAGAGGAATTTGGTACGAAACGGGAGAGGATATGGGACTATCTCTGTCCGTTTCAGCTGAGTCAGACTTCTCGAGTTTTTGGTGATTCGTCGAGAAGGCACGCTTGAATGCAGCGAAGGTTACATGGGGGCTTTCGGAAACGGATCACCTCATCAAGGGACTTTTTCATACTTTAGAAGTTTTTAACTTCTTATATTGGTCCCTTGGGGTTCTGGCCAAGAAATCTCAAGAAAATGAACAACTCGCCCAGAAACCCTGAATTGCATCCTCGCCTGCATTGATAAGGCTGTTCAGGATGGATCGGCTGAGGTATGCTCCCTATATGGTGCAGGAGTTTTAAAGAAAAGGGCGGTGCACAGTGCTTTCCTCACGAAGGCCGTCTCTCATTCACAGAGAGCCGCATTTTTGTTTGCGCCTCTCTCTGAAAACCTTTTTCCCCTCACAGTTGGTGAAGGGACATCGCGCATTCTCTGACGGAAAAGGCCACCCAGGATCTCCTTAGACAATCCTCAAGGAAGAATAGCCTGTGGCTAGTGAGGAAAAAGAAAGTGGCTCGCCCAGCTCAGAAACAGCCCTTTCGAGGAGGTCTTCCAACTAGACCGATCGCCAGAAGGAAGTCAACCGATAAGAGGGGCAGGTCTTCCTTCCGTTCCTTTAAGAAGGGAAGTGAAAATTTCTGTCCTCCAGACACCCGTAGGAGCCAGGCTACATTATTTTGCGAAAGCCTGGAAGACATAGGAGCCAACACTTGGACGATGTCGATTATCAAGAAGGGGTATCGCATCCCATTCAGGACATGCCTCCCTTGACAACATCTCCGAGGGAATTGTCCGCCAGATACAGGGACCCTATTCTGAGGGATACTCTTCGTCAGATGGTGGAACAGATGTGGGACCAAAAGAGCAATGAACTTGTGCTGGATTGCAACTCCCCCGGGGTTTTTACAATCGCTTGTTTCTTGTAACAAAAGCCTCGGGGGGATGGAGACCGGTACTGGACGTAAGTGCGCTGAACAAATTCGTCGAACAACAGAAGTTCAGCATGGAAACGTCTGCCTCAGTCCTTGCAGCACTGCGCAAGGGGATTGGATGGTGTCCTTAGACCTTCAGGACGCATACTTCCACATCCCGATCCACCATTCGTCGAGGAAGTACCTTCGATTTATGTTCGAAGGAAGAAATTATCAGTTCAGGGCCCTGTGTTTCGGCCTGTCACGGCTCCTCAGGTCTTCACAGACGTGATGAAAAATGTAGCAAGGCACTTACATTTGAAAGGGATAAATGTCTCCCTGTACCTGGACGACTGGCTCATCAGAGCCAGGTCTCAAAAGCAGTGTTTGGAGGACCTGCGAACAACACTGGAATTGACAAAGTCTTTGGGATGATCGTGAACCTCGAGAAGTCTCAGATGATCCCCAGCCAGAACGTGGTTTATCTGGGGATTCAGATGGATTCTCGGGGTTTTCGAGTTTTTCCATCTCAAGAGAGAATAAAGAAAGGCTGTGCCACAGTATCGAACTTTCTAAGGAAGGAGCGCACTTCAGCGAGGGAATGGCTGAGCCTTCTGGGAACCCTTTCCTCATGAACAGTTCTTTCTCCTAGGAAGATTACATCTTCGACCGCTTCAGTTCTTCCTAAGAAGAAGTTGGAGTTGGAAGACAGGTCAGCTCTCGGACACGTTTCCAATCTCGGAAGAGATAAAACATCATTTGAAGTGGTGGTTGGTTCCATTAAAGGAAAACAAGGAGTGTCCCTGCAAGTACGGAACCCAAGCCTGACATTGTTTTCAGACGCCTCGGAGGCTGGGGCTGGGGCAACATTGGGACCCAGAGAAGTGTCAGGCACCTGGTCGGCAGAAACAGGTGTCATGGCACATAAATTGCAAAGAGCTCTTAGCGATTCACCTAGCACTAAAGAGCTTCGAACACTTAGTCAGAGGAAAAGTCGTGCAGATAAATTCAGACAATACGACAGCTCTGGCTTATGTCAAGAAGCAAGGAGGGACGCACTCTTTTGCTCTGTACGAGCTGGCACGGGTATCTACTGATTTGGGCGAACCAAAGGAAGGTAATTCTCCTAACAAGGTTGTTCAAGGGGAGAGGAATGTGAGAGCGGACAGATTGAGCAGGAGATTCCAGGTCCTTCCCACAGAGTGGACACTCCACTCAGAAGTCTGTCAGAGCCTTTGGCTCCTTTGGGGAAGCCTCAAATAGATCTTTCGCCACGTTCCTCTCCAAACGGATAGATACATTTTGTGCCCTGGTGGAGGATCCCCGGGCTTATGCAACAGACGCCTTTCTCCTGGACTGGTCAGGAATAGACGTTTACGCTTTTCCCCCGTTCAAGATACTGGGGAAGTAGTCAGAAAATTCGTGGCATCCGAAGGAACCAAGATGACTCTGATCGCTCCGTATTGGCCAGCTCAAATTTGGTTCACAGAGGTGATGGAATGGACAGTGGACTTCCCCAGATCTCTTCCAACAGAATAGATCTGCTCAAACAACCCCACTTCGAGAGGTACCATCAAAATCTACCCGCTCTTGCTCTGACTGCCTTCGACTATCGAAAGACTTGTCAGAGCGAGAGGTTTTCTCGCCAGGCAGCAAACGCAATTGCTAGAGCCCGCAGATCATCTACAGGCGAGTGTACCAATCGAAGTGGGAAGTTTCAGAAACTGGTGTAGGTCGAAGAAGCTGTCCTCTTCAGTACCTCTGTGACCGAAATTGCAGATTTCCTTCTGTTTCTTAGACAAAAGTCGCATCTCTCAGTACCAACTATTAAGGGGTACAGGAGTATCTCTTCAGCAGTCTTTAGAAACAGAGGATTAGATCTAACGAATGATAGGATTTGCACGACCTCATCGTTCATTCGAAACATCTAAATCACTTGTACCTAAGGTTCCAAGCTGGAACTTAGATGTGGTTCTTAAATTTCTTTCATCAGATGAATTCGAACCACTCACACTGCTTCGTTCCGTAATATCACTAGAAAGTGTTTGTTTCTGATCTCTCTTGCAACGGCAAAAAGAATCAGTGAGTTGCCACGCCCTTGAATCAAGAGTTGGCTTCAAAGGAGACTCCGCAATTTGTTCATTTCAGTCCCTTTTCTGGCCAAAAATGAAAACCCTTCGACTCCCTGGCCCAGGAGCTTCGAAGTGAAAGGACTTTCTAGTTTGGTGGGCAGAGAGGCAGAAAGATCCCTTTGCCCAGTTAGAGCTAAAATTTTATCTGGACAGGAAGAAGCAGTTGGGGGGTTCGCAGAAAGGTCTTTGGTGCTCAGTGAAAGACCCAAGAGAGCAATGTCCAAGAACGCTTTAGCCTTCTTTGTGAGAAGTGTTATCACGGAAGCTCATAAGAAGTGTCCAGATGATTCTTTTAATCTTCTAAGAGTGGGAGCCCACGAAGTTAGAGCAATCGCAACTTCGGTGGCGTTCCAAAGAAATATGTCACTAAAGAACATTTTTGGACACAACTTATTGGAGATGCAACTCTGTGTTTGCATCCCATTATTTAAAAGACGTGCGAGTTACGTATGATAAATGTTTTTCGTTAGGTCCGTTTGTGCAGCACAGACGGTTCTGGGTAAAGGAGAAAGCACCAATCCTTAAAATTATGTACGGAACCCTCTTGTCGGATGTGTTCTCGGGTTTTCGGTGTATGGGAGTGTCATAGTCGCACAGGCGGCCTTCACTTCTCTTCATTGGAAAATCGAGTGACATCTGACTATTAGAGGGGTACAAAAATTTTTGTTATTTTTGTATGTATGAGTTTCGAGTTTGTGTTTGTTTGCAAAGAGTTTGGGGATAACTCTAGGCAATCTTAGAACTAACACGGGTTAGGATCGGGTGATCGGGATTGGTTGTGTGCTCCTTAAATTAGTGCGTGTTGTCATATAAGCGGATGTGCTCCCATTGACAAACGCCAGTTAGGATTCTGTCGAGTAAGTGGAAGAGACCCCATCGACAGATCCACAAGACCTCTTGGCACAGATCACTATCTCGCTAAGGCTCTTGAGATGAAGCAGACTCCTGGGCAGTAGCCACGAAGTCTTTCCATCTAAAAAGGTAGGAACTAAGGTTTATTAATACCTACAACATATGTTGTTTTAACCTGTCTAGTCAGTTAGTTAGCTGTCTCTTGCCCTCCACCAAAGGGTGTCAATCAGCTATGTATATATCTGACAGGTAAGTTGAATTTATGAAAATGACATTGTTATGATACAATAAAGTTTCATACATACTACCTGGCAGATATATACAATTGAAGAAACCACCCATCCTCCCCGCAGGAGACGGTGAAGAGAGATTATGATTAGAAAACGGGAATAGTTCCTAGCCCTGCCACCCAGAGCAGGGCGGTAAGATCACCTGACCTACCTGTAGCGAGTGCCGCGAATTTGAAATTCTGTCTGGGAACGACGGAGTCGATAGCTATGTATATATCTGCCAGGTAAGTATGTATGAAACTTTATTGTATCATAACAATGTCCATTTCATACATACTTACCTGGCGATATATACGGATTAGGGCCCCCACCCAGCCTCCCCGCAAGGAGACAGGTGGAAAGAGAAAAAAAATATGATAGAAAACAGGAATGGTTCCTAATCCTGCCACCCAGGGCAGGACGGTAGATCACCTGAACCTACCTGCAGCGTGTGCCGCGAAATTTGAATTTCTGTCGGGGACGACGGAGTCTTAGCTATGTATATATCTGCCAGGTAAGTATGTATGAAACTTTATTGTATCATAACAATATCATATTTGTATTTTACTCAATCAAAACATATGACCCTCAATGCTAACTTTCCTCTTTTAACGACTTTCTGGTCATTGCAAATTCGGCCCCATAATTTCTTATTTTGCGAAAACAGAGGCCCAGGGACCGAAAACGATTGCGTCACACTACAGCGATAATCCGGCAGTAAAACATCTTCATATAGTATCCAAAAAGTAAATAATAAAGATATATATGCGCATTACGATTATAACAATTACATGAATAGCTGATAATCTGCATGAATAACTGATAAACTGTTCTGCAAGAAAGTAGAGTAAAGCAATTATTTACAATAGGTACGAAAGCCAAGATGTCGTGACGTCATAATACAGGACTTAAACAAACTTTCTAATTCCAAAAAATAATTACTTAAATTTGAGTCAGAATTGAGTTACTTTTTCAATAAAGAATATTTTCAAATTAATCATCATAAATATGTAAAATATTGATGTTTTACTATTTACGTTTCGTCGTCGTCTTCTACCAAAACCGTAGTTTCCTTAAAAACGTCGTGGCAAGGGACCAGTTTTCCGATTGTTGTGATGAAAGCGCCCCAGCATCTATGGGTACAAGTGGTGTGCGGATTTATCACAGGAAATGGGAAGTTTGTTGACACAAGCGACTCCGTAAACATTGAGATGGCGTCAATCTTCTAAGTTATTTAATCGTAAGTAAAAATTTCGAAAGCCTTTTGGTGAAGTTTGCACTGCGTTGGCCACCCTTTTCATTACCCTCTGTTTAAAGCTTCAAATATGGCCTTAATTTCTAACTTTGGAGAAAATACTTAGTACTTCGAAAGAAGAGTAGAGGTCTTTAACTGCGTCTCTCACCAACAACAACTTGTGACAGATGACCATCTCCGGTGTCAGGACGCGTTATAAGTACATTTTCGGAGGGTGTCCAGCCGTGATCGTCGGTGATTTGGCCAGTCCATGGGTGTTTTACCCTATTTGAATGATGACACCTTGGTTGTTGAAGGATGTTAAGGGCTCCTGATTACCTATTTCTTATATAATAATAACGCTAGGGAGATAAGTTCCAATCCTGGACGAGACACCACACACTTATTTAGAAGGTAGCTGTAGAATTGAGTGCATCACTCAGAAAGTGAAACTGCCCCAAATATCGTAAAGAATACTTCAAATCCTTATGAATAAATGTCAATACGTAATGGTTATGAATAAATGTCAAAATAACCATTAGTATTTGACTATTTCTGATGCTGAATTTGTTATTACCGCAGAAGAAATTCATCTTAGCATTATTATTAATATTCAAATGATGAACTTAGCATTATTATTATTATTCAGAAGATGAACTCTATTTATATGGAATAAACCCATACGAGCTTTGACTTGAAATTCAACTTCAAGCTTCCAAAGAATGTGGTGCTCATTAGAAAGTAAGAGAAGGTAAAGAGAGATACAGAATGGTGAGATCTCACTTATTACGAAAAATAAATTATTAAATGTATTAAAATGCAAGGAGGATAGCATTAGTGTAGTAATGCATTGCTGCATCTTCACAGGAACTTAAGTTCCAAATATACAACATCATCAAGGAGACTGGGATACCATCTGAAGTGATATGGACTTAAAATAAAGTACTGATTGAATTCTGGAACCTAACAAAAGATCAGTTTGCAATGAGCAGACCAACATTCATTCAGCCATTCATATTTCTTTTACCAAGTCTTCTCAAATATTGATTGAATACATGGGCTATATATTATTATGACAGCTTATTTATGTACGTATTATTCTTTGCGGACCCTTATTGTTGGTACATACTCATTTTTGTGTTTCTCCAGGCCCTGATATTTAACAATTATGATGGTTCCCTGATAGAAAATGGGTTTTCCAGTAGGGAGAGGGAGGCCTAAAATGCTTAAGGCACAGGATAAGCATTCAGAAAAATGCATGATTCATGCTTCTGTTCAGAATCAATCACTTAAAAATTCATAAAGGGCAAAGATGTCACAAGGCCGATGACTGGGATTGTCATAAACTTACCTTTGTTACGTAAAATACTATTCATATTACGAGCATCTCAGAAGCTTGGTGCATTACATACTGCACTTACATAAACTTCAAAAACCATTTTTTGTTCCGACACGGCATACAAACCTTCGGGTCCTTTTACAATAGGAAGGTACTAGCGCAGCTGGATAGGTTCGTAAGCATTCGAACAAGGGGTTCGGTAGTTAACTGCTTGTCCGACAGGCGCGCGCGCGACTGGGAGGTAAACAAACCACTTTTGCTTTCGGCCTCACAGTGGATGGACGTGTGTGTTCGCTCTCTGCCCGCTGCTCGTCGTTTGCTTTCTAAGTTTGGTTGTAATTGTGTATGAAAGAGTATTGTAAGTACAATTATTCTCTCTTTTATATATTAATTACGGCTTTCAAGTGAATAATGATGGAATCTCCTCGCCTCGCTACCCCAAGGAGACTTTGCCGGGTATCGAAGGGCGCAAATGCGGGAAGTTTAGATCGTTCCCGGAGATTGACCCTCATATTTTGTGTGCTCGGTGTCGGGGGCGCGAATGCACCCGTGCCGAGCCCTGTGATGTGTGTAATGACTGGTCGGAGGCGCAGTGGACTTTGTATGAGGGCAGGAAGAAGCGAAGGCCTGCAAAGGAGTCGTCGGAAAGCTCTCCCGCGACTCCTTTGGTGACGGACACTTCCGTCTTCTTTCCTGCCGCCCGCTCAACTTCCACGTCTCGCGCCTTCCCCTTCGGGGGGGGTGTCTAGGTCCTTCTCCTCTCCTGACGTGTCGAGTTGGTGGAGGAGGCTCTAGATACCCTGACGTAGAGTTGTATTCTGGTCCTCTATCCGCTCGTCTTCGCGCGAGCGGGTAGAGGATCCTTCTAATCACCCGACTTTTGCCTCCTCAGGTGCGGTTGCCGTGAAGATGACCTCGGACAGGTGTGGGCATCGTTGGGGCTGCAGGGCGTGCCGAGTGTCCAGGGCTGCTCTATCATCTGGCTGCTCCGTGGCGGTTTACTCATGCAACGGTCACAACCACCACACGACCCTGACAACACCCGGCTACGCGTCACCTCCTCACCTGGTGTACACCCAGCACGCGGTCTCTGTAACACCCACAACATCGGTGCAGGGGCCAGTCGCCGTAACTCGGGGGAGTGTGATGCCGCCACCTGGGTTTGCCGTGCTGCCACGACCGGACTTCATGTGCCCGAAGAGCTCGCCCCTGGACCTCCCACCGGTGCCGATGACGTCTGTGCCGCTGGTTCGACCATCTGTACCGCCCACACAGCCTGCCGTACCTGCCGTGACCACCGCTGCTGTTCCTGTTCCTGCTCCTGCCGTCTCGACTGCCGTTCCTGTGATGCTCGCACCTGCTGATGTGTTCCTGTTCCTGGCGCCGCTGCTTCCCGATGCTGGTCTGTTCGGACAGGTACGTCCGGGCCCTGTTGCTTCGGCAACAGCAGCCCCGGCTCCGTCCTGGATGACAGATCTGACGTCGGTCCTGAGGAGGTTGACGAAGAAGAAGAAGAAGAGGAGGAGGTGTCGTCGTCGTCTTCATCGTCTTCTTCGTCGTCGTCGTCGTCTGCCGCCTCTTCTTCCCCTTCTTCTTCTAAGGCTCCCCCGCCTAAGAAGAAGAAGGTCGCCTCCCCCCCCCCTAAGAAGTCTCCTTCGGGAGCTTCTAAGGGCCCGTCTCGCTCTGGTGAGACGGGGGGTTCTTCCGCTGGTCGCCCTGCTCCTTCGGGAGCAGGACCCGTCTCTTCTCTGCGGAAGAAGACTACGGGGACCAGAGGGGTGGCCGGCTAACACCGGCACTTCCTCACCTGCTGTTAGTGGTTCGGCCACAGCAGCAGATCCGGCTCGGCCGCTCGTTCGCGAGAGTACCGAGTGTACGTCGCCTACCAGCGACCGTGCAGCCAGGAACCAGACCTCTGAGTCCGCTCAGCTCAGGTTCACGGCACTGAGCGGAAGACTGGTGACAGCCGCTCACGCACTCTCACCAGACCAGCTCTCGCTCTCACGGCGAGCGGCTGGCTACCCGGGTGCGGACGTGACGGTCCATGACCGGCCACGGGCTGAGGCTGGGAGAGGTCCGCCCCGTTCGCCGGCACCAGCCACGGCTGGTACCAGCGAACTGACGCACCGTGAGGATACGCACCGATCTCACCGTGACAGTGGAGCTCGCCGTCGCCTGACCGTCGCTCTCACAGAGAGCGATCGGGTACGGCGACCAGCACCAGCTCCTCTGACACATGATACCGGGCGCTGTTCTCGGTCCCAGCCGTTCTCCACAGCGAGACGGCTCGACTAGGTCTGCAGCTCGATCGCCACCGCGGGTTGGCGATCGCCTGCAGTCCTCCAAGCCCGCTGGTTCTGCCAGTGAGCGAGGAGAGAGCGTCAGGTCTGCCTCTCCCATACCTTCAACCTCCTCGGGTTACACCGGGAGGGGCGAGGTATTGAGGAGTGATCGTGAGGGGTGCGCCCCTCAGGGATCCCGCCACGTCGTCGTACGTACCAGGCTCGGTTCCTCGGACCAGCCAGGTCGTACGCACAGGTGGTTGGAGGAGACCGAGAGGGGGCTGTCGCTGCTCCTCTCCTTGAGGGAGGAGGGTCTCGGGAGGTACTCCTGTTTGAGGGACTGGACGGTCCGACTCCACAGGATGCTATCACGCCCGAGATCCAGAGGAACTTTGCCGAGGTTATTGCGCTGATTCGTCAGCACAACGAACCTCGGGGAAGGATCGCCGCTCCCACCATCCGAGCCCACGTCCCGGCTCGAGTCGTTCTGGGGCCCGAAGAGGGAACCCAGACCGACGGTGGTTTTTGCCGCGTTCCGAGCTTGCGGACTCAGTGCTGGACCAGGTTGAATCGCTTGTCTCCGGACAAGACGGTTCGCTCAAGTCTGGCAGGTCGAGCAAGCTGCTTCCACCTCCTCTGCTACGACAGCGGCGGTTTTACGTGCCATCTGAAGACCCGATGCCGCCAAAACAGGTGAACCCGGAGTTAGCTAGGTTGACTCCGGGTGTGTCTCTGCAACAGCTCCTGTCCGAGAACTTGTGGTTCTCGCAGCAAGAGGCACTCGGCCTGGAATCTACCGCCATGGCAGCTTTCCAGGCCGTCTCCTGGCTAGATCTGTGGTCCCTCACAGTATCTAAGGTCGCAGCCAACTCCGGGGGAATTTCTCCCTCCCCCGAAGAGACTCGGCCTTCAGGAGACTTTTGCCAGTCTGGGGGAAGAGCCATCTCCTTCCTTGCCCACCAGACGGTGAACCTGTGGGCCAACCTGGTTCTCCGACGAAGGGACGCTGTCCTTACTCGGGTTTCCAGGGCGGCCGGGCGTGAGGCGGCGTTGGGGCTTAGTAAAACGGACCTTTACGGAGTTCCACGTCTCTCTTCCCAGGAGAGATGGTGGACGCTGCGGTGGACAGACGACGCACTGATGACAGTGACCGTCTGGTTCACCAGGCAGTCTCGAAGGCTTCTGGGCAGCCTCGGACTGCGGCCAAGTCTAAGAGCTCGGCTAGCGCTTCCTCGGCTGCTAAGACGGTTGCTGCGTCGAAGCCCCGAGGAATGACTCTGTCTTCTTCGACTTCTAACAAGGGGAGCCGTAACCAGCCCTCCTCCCAGCCCTCCTCATCCCGTGGAGGCTCTGGGAAGAAGTCGAAGAAAGGGGGGAAACGCTAGGGACGGCGTTCCCCCTCACCTGCTGCCGGAAGTGGGGGGGTGCCTGGCCAGCCATTGGGCAACTTGGCAGCGCTACGGCGCCGAGACCTGGATTGTAGATGTCCTTCGGGATGGGATATCTATTACCCTTCGAATCTCGGCCACCCCTCACCTCCAACCCGGTCCAACAGCAGTCGTACGTTCCAGGGTCATCGAAGGACGTAGCACTCAGACAGGAGATCAAGACCATGCTGAGCAAGAGAGCTGTAAGAGATCGTCACGGATCAGTCACCGGCTTTTACAGTCGACTCTTCCTGGTGGAAAAGTCTACGGGAGGCTGGCGCCCGGTGATAGATCTCTCTCCCCTGAACCGGTTTTGTTCGCCAGACCCGGTTCACGATGGAGACGGCACGCTCAGTGCTCGACTCCATCAGGGAGAACGATTTCATGCTTTCAGTGGACTTGAAGGATGCGTATTTCCAAATACCCATTCATCAGTCCTCCAGAAAGTACCTCCGCTTCATCCTCGACGGGAACGGTGTACCAGTTCAGGGCACTGTGCTTCGGTCCCTCTCAACCGCCCCACAGGTGTTCACGCGAGTGTTCACTCTGGTGTCTGCTTGGGCCCATTCGCACGGGATACGTCTGATGAGGTATCTCGACGATTGGTTAGTCCTGGCGAGCTCCCGCTCGCAGTTGCTACAGGACAGGGATCGACTGCTCGAGTTTCTGTCGCGATCTGGGGATCGTTGTGAACTTCGAGAAGTCCGATCTCGAGCCCAAGCAGAGGATGAAGTACCTGGGTATGCTGATCGACACGGTAGCAGGGCGAGTCTTCCCCGCAGACTCGCGGATCAGCAGATTCAGGGAGGCAGCCAACCAGTTCCTGTCTCGGCAGGAACAGGTAGCTCAGCGATGGCAAGTCGTGATCGGACACCTGTCGTCACTCGAGAAGTTAGTCCCTCACGGGCGTCTTCACCTGCGGTCTCTTCAGTGGAGACTAAAGGAGAGTTGGTCACGGCGACGGATCCCCCAAGCTTTCCATGTCACTGACACAGGAGGTGAGGCAGGACCTAGCCTGGTGGCTCGACGACAGGAACCTCTTAAGAGGAGTGCCACTGCGCACTCCCCCCCCGGACATGCAGCTGTTCTCAGACGCATCGACCGAGGGATGGGGCGCACACCTGGAGGAGTTGCTGACTTCAGGAGTGTGGGACGAGAACGACAAGCACCTTCACATCAATGTTCTGGAACTCAAGGCAGCGTTCCTCGCTCTCCAAGAGTTTCAGGACCGCTTGATGGGACACTCAGTGGTGTTGATGTGCGACAAACACCACGGTGGTGGCTTACGTCAACAAACAGGGGGGCCTAGTGTCTCTCCCGTTGTACCAGTTGACTCGGCAGGTGCACGAGTGGGCTCAAGCACACTCAATAGAGCTGTCGGCACGCTACATTCCAGGGAAGAGGAATGTAGTAGCAGACACGCTCAGCCGTCGGGATCAGGTGATAGGGACCGAATGGTCTCTACACCCAGGACGTGGCGGAAAGGCTCTTCGACCTGTGGGGCGACCAGTCGTGGATCTGTTCGCCACCCGGCACAACAGGAAGCTCCAGGTGTTCTTCTCGGCAGTGCCGGACCCATGGGCAGCTGCAGAGGACGCTCTTCACACGTGGGACAACCTCTTCGCCTATGCCTTTCCCCCGTTCAGCCTGATTCGCAAGGTGATCAGTCGAGCGCTGGTCACCCCGAATCTCAGGATGATCCTGGTGGCTCCAAATGGCCACAGGCCATTTGGTATCCGGACCTGCTGGCTCTTCTCGCAGGAGAACCGAGAGAGATTCCCCCTTGGCACAACCTTCTCGCCCAGCCACACGTCGAGCGGTACCACCGAGCAGTCCAGTCCCTACGTCTTCACGGCTGGCTGTTATCCACCATCTCTTTGCGAACGAGAGGCTTTTCTCGTAGCGCAGCAACAGAGATGGCTGGGAAACGTCCGTCAGTCCTCTGCAGCTGTGTACCAGGGGAAGTGGGCCGTCTTCTGTGGTTGGTTGTCGTAGACGGGGGTCTATCTCCTCTCAGAGCCACTCTTCAGCAGGTAGCGGATTTCCTCGTTTTTCTTCGCCGAGAGAAGCTCCTCTCAGTCCCCACAGTTAAAGGATACAGAGCCGCCTTGGCGCTCGTCCTGAAACTGAGGGGGTTGGACATCTCGAACTCGTTCGAGATCTCCTTGCTTATGAGGAGCTTCGAAAGGTCTTGCCCACCCAGGGAACTCAGGCCCCCTGCGTGGGACGTGACTTCTCGTCCTTAGGAGTCTGACTCGAACACCGTTCGAGCCACTCCGAGAGTCGTCAGACAGGGATCTGACCCTCAAGACCTTCTTCTTGCTGGCCCTGGCATCGGCGAAGAGAGTAGGGGAACTTCATGGTCTTCCTATGATGTACGACACTCCAGGGGATGGGGATCCGTGACGCTCGAGATTTCGTCCCGAACTTCGTTGCGAAGACTCAGAAACCTTCAGTCCCTGATGACAGGTTCGAGTCATCACGATTCCCTCCCTATTGGACTTCACCGATAATGATGCGGATGAGATGCTGCTTTGTCCTGTGAGGGCGCTACGGCGCTATCTGAAGAGAACTCGACACTCAGGCCTGAGTGTCGACGCTCTTCGTTAGCACCGGGGTCACCAAGAAAGAATATCCAAGAACACTCTTTCATTCTGGCTGCGTGAGGTCATCAGGAGGGCGTATGAGGCTGATGGTAGTGACGACATCCGTACGTCCCGTCCGAGAGCTCACGAAGTCAGAAGTATTGGGCCCCTCGTTGGCGTTTCGCAAGAACTTCTCCGTGGCGCAGGTCCTGAAGGCCAGGGGTCTGGTCTAACCAGACTACCTTTACGTCCTTCTACCTTCTTGGGATATTGCCCACAGGTCCTTGGATACCTTTTCCTTGGGACCCGTGGTGGCTGCTCAACAAGTTGTGTAGCTAACCCAGACCCTCGCAGGCTGAACAGCATCGAGTCCTGGTGTGACTGTGTGGATGGATGTGTGAGTGAGTGAGTGACTGGCTCTCCTCTTCCCGTCTTTTCCTTCCCCTCTACCGGTGGGCAGAGGGCCATGGTCGTCACTACGCTGGATGAGGACGAGATGCAGGTGAGCTATATGACAGAGCCCCATCCTATCCCTTTCACTAGGGATAGGAGCAGAATATCCACCACTTCCTTCTACAAGGGGGGGAAGTGGATGCCTACAAGAGTCAAACCCATGACTTTATATTTGCTCCTGTACAGGAACAAGTTCTTGCATTGCTGGTACGAAGAGATACGCATGCCTCTCTCTTAGTACTCGGTCCAGAGGTCTGACCATTGATCCTGCGGTGCACACCCCGATCAATCGGACAGAGGCTGGATCCCTCCCTCGCTTCTTACGACCCAGGGAGGCTTCCAAGGTTGGGCGAACACCAGTCTGTTCACAAAAGACTCAGATTCCTCCCACCAAGAAGTGAGTCTTCCTATTGTAAAAGACCGAAGGTTTGTATGCCGTGTCGGAACAAATGACAATTTGTCCAAAATTGCATTTTCCTAACTATACAAACCTGAGGTCCTTTTACACATAGCCCCACCTCATGCCACCCCTCACTCTGCAGTTTTTGCTTGGGCCAAAGCAAAAGTGATTTGTTTACCTCCCAGTCGCGCTGCAGCGCGCTGTCGGACAAGCAGTTAACTACCGAACCCCTTGTTCGAAAGCTTACGACCTATCCAGCTGCCGCTAGTACCTTCCTATTGTAAAAGGACCTCAGGTTTGTATTAGTTAGGAAAATGCAATTTTGGACAAATTGTCATATTTTGATACAAATTTAAGGAATCCAGCATTGCTATTTAAGTGGAATACTATATGTAAGAACTTTTTTGAGTAGTTTATAGCCATTTGTGGTCCTTATGTTTATTATTATATGGTTTTCATTTCAGATTTGACAAGATGGCCATTGAATACTCTCATGAGAACATCTGGTTTGATAAGTGGCGTGTAGATGATGCTGAACGCGAGTTTTATGAAAGAAAGTACTTGGTGAGTCCTACGTCATGGTAGAAATTGTTCTCTTGTTTTGTAGTAGTATTGAGATGAATTGGAACCTAAAACACTATATACTGTCTATTGTTTCAATTTACCACGTCTTTTAAAATGATTACCTTATTAAGAGGGACCTTTAGCTTTGTACCATCATTAAGTTTGTTAGTGTAGAATTAAGAGAGCACTGTAGACCAGGTATTCATTAAGGCAAAAACCATTTTATCCTAGCCTACACTTATATTGCATATTGGAGTATGTGTACATACACTAGTTATCTAATCCATAGTGTCTTATTTAATTAGGTTATTGAGTGATGGTTATTAGTATAAAATGTTGTATATCCTAATTGTCATACTATTGTAGCATAAGGGATGCATTTTTCCTGACAAGAAAAGGTGAAAGAAATGCCCTCCCATGAACTTTTCAGATTGCTGTCTTCTCCATAGTCCATGTCCATAACAATTGTCAATTATTGTTGCAGAATGAAATATCACAGGATGATGATGATCTATATCAATAGTTAAATGTGAATATCAATAAGCCAAATGTTAAGATTGTTATTGCATATAAAACTAGTTTCTACAAATGTGGAAATGATTTTTACCTACTAAAACATGGGCTTTTGCATAAAATTAAGATTAGTAAGGTGCAAGGACTGGTTTTCATACAGAATTTGGCTGTGTTTCATGCAGTTTGCACTACTGTTTTTCATAAAAAGATTTACATAGTTACAGTGAGTGGACAAAAAGCTTAAGTTGAATTAGTCTAGTTTGACCATTTTTCTGCAGTCAGAAATTATATTTATAAAGTAAACTGAAAAATCATTCTGTGTCACTGAGTTTGGTCTAGTTTTATATACATTATTAAGAGATTGGAAAAAAAATAGGCTATTTATCTCTTGCTGTATTAATTAAAGTGTAGCAAAATTATCGTTAGACAGCACTGCTTAATAAGCTTATTTGTTCCGACACGGCATACAAACCTTCGGTCCTTTTACAATAGGAAGGTACTAGCGGCAGCTGGATAGGTCGTAAGCTTTCGAACAAGGGGTTTGGTAGTTAACTGCTTGTCCGACAGGCGCGCGCGCGCGACTGGGAGGTAAACAAATCACTTTTGCTTTCGGCCTGCTGGCGTGTAGACGTGTATCATCGCTCTCTGCCCGCTTCATCGTCGTTGCTTTCGCATGGTTGTGTTTTTCTTTTTCTATTATCTAGTGAAACTGAATTGTAAGTACAATCATTTCATATTTATTTCCATTGAATTCGATTGTGAATTAAAGGATCTTGGTTTCTCCACGCCCTCTGATTACCCGAGTGCCGGGTCTGAAGGGGCGTAAGTGCGGGAAATTCATTTTCCCCAGAAATGATCCTCGTATTGAGTATGCTCGGTGCCGAGGGCGGGAGAGCGCTCGCTCCGAGCTTATATTTTGGTTGGAAATGTGTAGATGAAAATCGTAAGTAAGTGCCCTTTTCATTTATATATTTTTTTTTTTATTTTTTTTTTACCTGTATGCTCGTTGCCGAGCGAATGCGCTCGGCACGAAAACTTATTCTGTATGGAAGTGGAATCGCAAGTACAGTATTCTTTTTCATTTTCATATAGTATTTGATTGTAGCAATACTCATTTTGGATCAGTTTCCGCTCTACCCGGAAATTGATCCTTTCCCCTTTTTATTTGAATGAAGGTGAAATCGCAAGTGCAGTTCTTTTTCATTTTCATATTTTATTGAGATTGCATTATTTACTTGGATCAATGTTTCCGCTATTTCCCGGGAATTGATCCGTCCCCTTTTTATTTTGTATGAAGTGAAATCGCAAGCGCAGTATTCTTTTTCATTTTCATATATATTTTGATTGCATCAATTCATTATGGATCAAGGTTTCCGTTCATAATCGGGAATGGATCCTTTGACCCTTGCGCTCGGTACCGAGGGCGCAAATGCGCTCGATCCGAGCCCTTATTCATTGTGAAGTGAATCGTAATGCAGATTCTTTTTCATTTATTCCTTTTATTATTTGATTGCATCAATATTTATTTGGTTCAAGTTCCGCTCAGTCAGGGAATTGATCCTTATGCCCTTGCATTCGGCCGAGGGCACGATTGCTCTCGGGCTCTTATTATTATTGTTGGGTACTTGGGTACTGTGTGGGGGTGGGAACGAGAAACCCCCCCCCCCCCCCCCCCCCCCGCTCAGCTCCCACAGATGGCCCTTCCCCTTGGGGGGGGGGGGGGGGGGGGGGTGGGGGGGGGGGGGGGGGGGGGGAGGTTATCTGAGTTCTTCTCCTCGCCCGATCCGTCGAGCGCGGGGGAGGGCGCTCGGTGCCCGATGTACAATTGTATTCGGGGTCTTCCACTCGTTCGGTGTGGGGCTGCCCCCCCCCCCCCCCCCCCCCCCACACGCGCTGCGAGGGACTTCCTCCCCACTAATCACTACTACTGTTATTTCCGCAGGTACTACTGCCACGGGGTGGTGGACTTGGTGAGGTATGGGCGTCCTTCCATTTGCAGGGCGTGTAGTGTCCAGGGCTGCGGTTCTATGTCTGGGCCTACTGCGGTTACCCATGGAGTGGTGACCACGCTCCAGGTGACGACGTCCCTCCTCACCTGGTGTACTCGCCTCACGTGGTACAGTCTTGCTACAGCCACTGTGAAGTGCCGTTCGCCGTACCGAGAGGGGGGCGTGCCGCCGCCCGCTCGTGGTTGCCGCGCTGCCGTGACCACACTTCCGCTGCCCTAGAGCTCGCCCCTGGACCTGCCGCCGGTACCAGGATGTTGCTGGCTGCTGCTCCACTTCCTGTGTTTTTCCGGTGCTGCCTGCCGTACCTGCCGATTCTGGCTGACTGTCCATGCAGTTGCTGCGCTGGCTGTCCCTGCCGTTGCTGCGCTGGCTGTCCCTACCGTTGCTGCGCTGGCTGTCCCTACCGATGCTGTGCTGGGCTGTGCCTGCTGTTCCTGAGATGCCCATACCTGCTGACGTCGTCCCTGTTCGTGGTGGTACTACCCCAGACTTTGGTCTGTCTGTACAGGTGCGTCCGGGGCCCTGTGGCTTCGGCTACAGCAGCCCCGGCTCCGCCCTGGATAGCAGATCTTACGTCTGTCCTGGAGGAAGCTGACGAAGAAGAGGAGGAAGGTGTCGTCTTCGTCGTCTTCATCTTCTTCATCGTCGTCGGCTGCCGCCTCTTCCCCTTCGACTTCTAAGGCTTCACAGCCGAGGAAGAAGAAGGTTGCCTCCTCCCTCCTAAGAATTCTCCCTCGCGGGGACTTCTCGGGACGTCTCACCTCGGTGGGACGGGAGGGTTCCTTCCGCTGGTCCTCCTGCTCCTTCGGGAGCGGGGCCCGTCTCTTCTTCCGCAAGGAAGAAGACTACGGGGACCAGAGGGGTGGCCGGCTAACACCGGTACTTCCTCGCCTGTGTCAGTGGTTCTGCCACTGCATCAGGGTCCGTCTCGGCCTCTCGTTCGCGGGAGGTACCGAGTGTACGGTCGCCTACCAGCGACCGTGCAGCCAGGAAACCAGACCTCTGAGCCCGCTCAGCGTCAGTTCACGGCACGGGGGCGGAAGACTGGTGACAGCCGCTCACGCGACTCTCACTAGACCAGCTCTCGCTCTCGCGGCGACCAGCTGGCTACCCGGGACGTGACGGTCCACGACCGGCCACGAGCTGAGGCTGGGAAGAGGTCCCCCCTTCCCCCGTTCGCCGGTGCCAGCCACGGCTGGAACCAGCGAGTGACGTGCCGTGAGGACAAGCACCGGTCTCACTGTGACAGTGGGAGCCTGCAGGTTGCCTGACCGTCGCTCTCACAGAGAGCGATCGGGTATGGCAACCAGCACCAGCTCTTCTGACACCCGAGATCGGGGCCGCTGCTCAGTCCAGCCGTTCTCCACAGCGAGACGGTTCGACCAGGCCTGCAGCTCGATCGCCACCGCGGGGGGTTGACGATCGCCTGCAGCCCTCCAAGCCTGCTGGTTCTGCCAGCGAGCGAGGAGGGAGCGTCAGGTCTGCCTCTCCCGTACCTTCAACCACCTCGGGTTACACCGGGAGGAGCGAGGTATTGAGGAGTGATCGTGAGGGGTGCGCCCCGCATGATCCCACCACGACGCCCTACGTGCCAGGCACGGTTCTTGGACCGGCCAGGACGTATGCGCAAGTGGATGGAGAAGACCGAGAGGGCTGTCGCTGTTCCCCCTTCTTAGGAGGAAGGTTCTCGGAATATGCTCTTGTTCGAAGGGCTTAACGGTCCTACTCTGCAAGATGCTGTGACTTCCGAGATCCAGAGGAACTTTGCCGAGGTTATGGCATTGATTCGTCAGCACAACGACCTCGGGGAAGGATCGCCGCTCCCACCAGCAGAGCCACGTCTCGGCTAGAGTCGTTTTGGGGCCCGAGAGGGAACCCAAATCGACGGTGGGTCTGCCGCGATCGGAGCTTGCCGACTGTGTTGAACCAGGTAGTCTCTCGTCTCCGGACAAGAAGGCTCTCTCAGTTCTGGCCAGGTCGAACAAGCTACTTCACCTCCTCTACTGCGACAGAGGCGTTTCTACGTGTCTTCGGACACCGTATTTGAATACCCTTCTGTCATCCTGAGAGGTTTCGACCTCGACGAGGACTGGAATGAGTCGGAGGACGGTATCGGCTCTCTCCTGTCAGGTGTCGATCAGCCCCACCCAGACGACGTTCACAGTGGCGGCAGACCCTTACCTACAGTATGAGTTCGTAACCCTCCTCGGGAAAACGTTTTCTCTCCTGACGATACGTTTTCCCAGGCTCTGAGAGGCCATTGCCGCAAGGCGATGGCTGCTCCTTTTCTTCTCCAACTGCTAGTTCCGCTGGGAAGGCGAGCCAGTATCCAATTCCTCCCCCATTCCCTCTCCTCCTTACGGCTACGAGGGTAAAGGGGAGGATCCTACAGAGATTTCTCTGTAAGATCCCACGTTAGAGGCTGCGCTACCGGGGGGGACCTTCGGGTCCTACCTGACGTAAGCCCCGGTCGTTGAGGAGGGATCCTGCCCCTTTCTCGATTTCTACGGGAATCGAGAGGACCACCAGCCGATATCGTTTGACGAATTCGGTGGGGGGTTTCGCAGAGTGCTTAGAATTCTACGGAATTTCTAGCGCACTCAGAGTGTTCGAGTTTTTACGATCTCCAAACACTTAGGCGAGACCACGGTCCAAAGTGAGCGAGAATCCCCGATAATTGTTACACGATAAGCGGGAACCTCGCTTATGCTCGAATTCCTGTAATTCTAGCATTTGGAAGAAGACTGCTGCTGAAAGAAGAGTATCTCACAGTAGGCGATTAACCTGGAATAGAGAAGAACGGACGGGAACTTCCAGTTTGGCTTGAACTATCGTCTTCGGTATTCTGTTCACTATTGAAGCTTTCCTTTGGGAAAGTCTTCTCCTTTACTCTCTGGACTAGAGAACGAAGGTGGTCGATCTCCAATCCTTATTCTCATTCCTCGAGAGGAAAAGAATTTAGGATGGAGGTCATGGTACAGAACCTACAAAATATACTACGTATATTACCCTCGCGACATGATTCTTTTAACAGTTGAATTGTCCGGGGGGTAGGCGCATACCGTAGTTAACTCTACGGTTTGTGACCGAGACGAATTGTATCTTAATTGACTGCAACTCGAGGTTGCCTGCAACCTCCCAGCAGTTATCAGTTTCGATTTTAGATACTTGGTATTGTCATGAAAACACCAAATCAGCTTTTGTATTTACCGAAATCCGTTTCGTTTAAATATAATTGCTCGAGCGTATTCTTTATGCTCGATGGTTCTAGCCGAACGCATTCCTTCGTGGAATAATGGATTACCTGGCAACTCAGGATGACGAGTCACCGAGAGCTACTGCGTATGAGCTGCCTGATAGCAGCTCAGTATCACTAGGTCTCGGAGATGCACGGTCGGTTACGTCTCTCTCTCCCCTGGTTTGATTGACTACTGAACCGTATCTCTGCCCAACAATCATGGACTTAGGTCTCTGATTAACGGGGATTCTCGCAATAATGAAGGACCATCTACTGCTGTGACGCTCGATTTCATCGCCTTCGAACATTGCGAGAATTTTTCACAGAGATATCTCTTCGACTCTCTCATCTTTCTGTTTACCGCACATAACAGAAGTCTGTACTAGTCTCCCGCTGCATCGCACCGCGATAATGCGAATGATTTTGCAGACATCTGAGTTTGTCTTCAAAATATCTCGTATTCGTAGGGGGTGCAATTATTCATTGCTCGCCCCGCCCGAATTAAACAGATATGTCAGAAGACATCGCCTACTCTCCGACCTGACAGCTCTACTTCCAAATGTTCAGCCCATGAGAAGCAGTTCTTCAGGCAGTATTTCCTGTCTTCATTACTGAAAAGCGCTCCGCTTTTATTGCAACTACGATCCTCACCGGACAGCAATGAATAGCGGTTAGCGTTCTCAGTCTTTGTAGCACAGGTTCAGAATCTTGAGAATCCTTCTCTCGGTTCAGCTGTGAAGACGTAGGTTGCTTTTTCTGTACACCTTCGTCTTCAACGACACATAGTGTTGTTTCTCCTTAGCTGGATCAACTATACTATGAGATATCTTGCCATCAGGGACCTCGGTCTCTAGAAGGCAATTGACTTTCGCCTGTTGGGCACATGCCTTAAGAGAATCATCACCTCGCCTTCTGGCATCGGTGACGAACAAATTATTTGTTTAGTCTCTTGGCATAACCCTTTTAAGGCGAAGGTCACGTGACTTGCTCGGGTGCTTGGACAACTTGCCTCCTACCGAACGCAGTCAGTCGGCAGCTGTCAGAGCGCCCAAGTCAGTTACGAACTTCGCTGTGGACTTAGTTCGGTTGTTCCATAACAGTCTTTTCTTCGTCCTAACGGCTTGTCACAGTACCCATACCATCGACACCCACCATTGAGTGTCGGTGTCCTATCCACTACCGAGAAGAACTTCACTGCATGGGGATAGGAGAATGTGAGACACTTCGCTGCAGACGAATAGACCAGTATGGGTACAGGACATCACCGAAGTCGAGAAGAGGGATAGGTCATACGACCATTCCCTTCTTTTCCTCTGAGGTAATTGCATGACTTTTCCTGCGAAGTCAAGCATCCAGGGGATGGGGATTCGTGACGCTCGATTTCGTACCGACTTCGTAGCGAAGACTCAGAACCCTTCGGTTCCTGACGATCGGTTAGAGTCCTTCACAATCCCCTCCCTAATGGACTTCACCGCCTTCGATGCGAAGGAGATGCTGCTTTGTCCTGTGAAAGCGCGACCGCGCTTTCTGAAGAACGAGTTACACAAGAACTTCTCCGTGGCGCAGGT
Organism: Macrobrachium nipponense; assembly: GCF_015104395.2. NCBI lineage: Eukaryota > Metazoa > Arthropoda > Malacostraca > Decapoda > Palaemonidae > Macrobrachium > Macrobrachium nipponense. The sequence goes on along the minus strand of NC_061096.1, from coordinate 51,100,985 downwards.
ACTGAAGGCAGGGGTCTGGTACAACCAGACCACTGGCACCTCCTTCTACCTTTTGGATATTGCCCACAGGTCCTTGGATCGTTTTCCTTGGGACCCGTGGTGGCTGCTCAACACGTTGTGTAGCTAACCCAGACCCTAGCAGGCTGAACAGCATCGAGTCCTGGTGTGACTGTAAGAATAGATAAGTGAATGAGAAAGTGACTGGCTTCTCTTCCTATCTTTTTTCTCCCCCTCTACCTGTGGGTAGAGGGATACGGTCATCACCTTGCTGGATAAGGACGAGATGCCGGTGAGCTACTCGACAGAGCCCCATCCTATCCCTTTCACTAGGGATGGGAGCGAATATCCACCACTTCCTCCTACAAGGGGGGGGAAGTGGATGCCAACAAGAGACAAACCATAACTTTATGTTGCCTCTTGCAAATAGGAACTTGTTCTTGTTTGCTGGTACGAAGAGATACGCTTGCCTCTCTTAGTACACTTGGTCCAGAGGTCTGACCATTGATCCTGCGGTGCACACCCCGATCAATCGGACAGAGGCTTGGATCCCTCCCTCGCTCTTACGACCAGTGAGGCATTCCAAGGTTGGGCGAACACCAGTCTGTTCACAAAAGACTTAGATTCCTCCCACCAAGAAGTGAGTCTTCCTATTGTAAAAGGACCGAAGGTTTGTATGCCGTGTCGGAACAAATGACAATTTGTCCAAAATTGCATTTTTCCTAACTATACAAACCTGAGGTCCTTTACACATAGTCCCACCTCATGCCACCCCTCACTCTGCAGTTTTTGCTTGGCCAAAAGCAAAAAGTGATTTGTTTACCTCCCAGTGCGCGCGCGCGCCGCGCCTGTCGGACAAGCAGTTAACTACCAAACCCCTTGTTCGAAAGCTTACGACCTATCCAGCTGCCGCTAGTACCTTCCTATTGTAAAAGGACCTCAGGTTTGTATAGTTAGGAAAAATGCAATTTTGGACAAATTGTCATTTTTTATTCATGACCAGTAATGAGAGCAGACTGTCATAAGGTTTTGTAATTATGGACATGACAACAACACTGGTTCTTTCATGGAAATTCATTGAGGGCATTATAAGGCATGGATCTTAAAATTATGCCATGAAATTTTTTTTAGTGTTAATGCAAAATAATTAATTTCTTCCCTTCCCTACAAAATGTACCTGCTAAAATTTAAGTATTTTGAGTTCTGGTCATTTCCATAAGCATAGCTTAAAGTAAAGGTGAATGATTATGATTATATTATTTTGGTCATTTCTGGAATTTAGTCTTTTAATGTTGAGACTGAACTTCCATCATTTACATACACCATTTACAAAGAAAAGTAGGTTAATAACTTAGCATGTAATTTTTTCAGGATACAGTGTTTGCAATAATTTGCCCGTAGCCATATTCAGGTAATTACTGTACAGTACATGCAAATTTATTTTGAACCATAATGTTATATGCATTAACTTCAAAGGAGGACATTGTTGTTCACCGTGGTTTGAATTTCTTATAAATTACTGTATAAGTACAACCTTTGTAGAATTAGTGGATGCATGTATTTGCTAGATTTGTCACTGACAAAACAAATGCCTTTGAAATATAAAATTACTAGACCCTCCTTTTCATTCCGTATATAGCCAGCAGTAGGAAACCCCCATGCAAGATCATGTGCAAGTAGACCTATAGGGGTGGCTAGTAAGGTAAGCCTTTATGCTAGTTAACTTTATGCACAATCCCATTTTGGTAAATCAACAGCATATGCACTTCATATGGACTTGTATTTAAATTTCTAGTCAATATTTATTGTTAACTTTGAAAGTGAAGCATAAAAATTTGTATTGTAAGTGAACTGTGTATAAGTTGTATTGTAGTTAGGAATAACCCTAATTTTAGGCTGTGCAACTTATGACCACAATTTGGAATGGCCACTTGGTTTCTAGATAATTTAGCACATGTTGTCTACATTACAATCTCTTTTGGCTTAGAAAAATCACACTGGTAAGTTCTTATAAGTTTCCTGTTTTTTTTTTTCCCCTAGCATAATACTGACCCTTATCTCAACATGATACTGAATCTGATTTTGTCATGGTTTAGCCCATTCACACTGATAAACCTTGGTTTGACCATTACAGTAAAGGATGAAGACAATTTTTCACATAACAAAGATTGGTAAGAGTTCTCAGAGGAGAGAGAACTTGTACATTTAACCCTGTGAAAGGAAAATTTGCACAGAAATGGTATAAACTGGTGATCACTCAAGGCCAGATTAAAAAAAAATAATAATCATAAATTTAAGTGCAGCAACAGTTGAGATGAGAAATTATGCAAACAATTACAACTAAACACCAACTCCAGAAGAGAAGAAGAATAGCGACTCGCATCCAAAAGCCCAAGAGTCCATATAATTGTATAATATTGAGTGTTCTATTTACTTGCATAAACAGCTTATTAACATAAAGAACAGTGCCTTTTAAATTGGTAATAGAAAGCCTAATATGATTGCATCCTTATGTATTATGGTAATCACAATTTTGAATAGCAAAAGGTTCATGAAATTGTTCTCATTCAGTATTTTGTATGCAAGTTATTTTGGTTGCATTGTTGATACAGATTCCATGGTTATAGTATGGCATATTTTAAAATACTGCTCTGTTGTTATCTCCTTTTATGTGATGGATCTCTTTGGTCCCTTTTTGTCATTCAAATTCAGTCGTTTTACTTGTGTTTACTTTAACACGGTTGTTATATCGTACTTTTCGTATATACAGTAAGAGCCCTGGACCTCGATGTTAATTCATTCCAGAAGAAGCGAGGAGATGCGATTTTGTCGAGATCTGAATGAATTTTTCCCTTAAGAAATAACTGAAAATGGATTAATCCGTTCTTGACCACCAGTTATTACCCTAACCTCGCCTTTTTATACAACACATTACCCAAAAATACACATAAATTACAATTATATAAGTTCAGTGTTAAATAACATACCATTCAATGCACTTTTTTCATTTTTGAATATATACTGTATTAACCCTTAAACGCCGAAGCGGTAAAAAAAAAATGTCTCCGTGTGCCGGAGGTGTTTCAGAGTGGGCGCAGAAGCGGAAAAAATATTTTTTTCAAAAAATCACAGCGCGCTTAGTTTTTAAGATTAAGAGTTCATTTTTGGCTCCTTTTTTTGTCATTGGCTGAAGTTTAGTATGCAACCATCAGAAATGAAAAAAATTATCATATCATATATAAATAATGTGATATATGATAGCGCAAAAACAAAATTTCATATATAATTGTATTCAAATCGCGCTGTGCGCGAAACGGTTAAAGGTAACGAGTTACTTCTTTTATCGTTGTAATGTACACTAAATTGCAATCATTTTGGTATATAACACATTGTAAAACGATAAAAGCAACACGGAAAATATTATCACAAAATAATGCATGAATTCGTAACGCACGGACGTAAACAAATATTTTTGTCAAAAATTCACCATAAATCTAAATATTGTCCTAGAGACTTCCAATTTCTTTCAAAATGAAGACAAATGATTGAATATTACTATACTGTAAGAATATTAGCTTACAAATACAGTTATCAACCATATCTGACTAGGTAAAGTTGACCGAATGTCGAATTTTTTATATATATATTTTTTTATATGCAATTATTTCGGAAATAAGAAAAGCTACAACCTTCAAATATTTTTTGTTTTATTCTACATGCAATTGCGCACATTTTCATATATAAAACTCTATGAAATGCCTAATGTGAAACGGAGCAAATATTCCGAGAATGGAACGTACGCATTTCGGAGATTTGTGGCGGAGAATCCGCGTGCGGAGGGAAGGAAAGATTTTTTGTTCCGATACGTAATACAAACCCTCGGTCCTTTAACAATAGGAAGGTAACTAGCGGCAGCTGGGACTGTCGTAAGCTTCGAACAAGGGAGAACGTAGTTAACTGCTTGTCCGATCGTGCGCGCGCGCGCGCGCCCAGAGGTGAAGAATCACTTTTGCTTTCGGCCGCGGGTGTGAAGGACGTGTTCGTCATCGCTCTCTGCCCGCTTCATCGTCGTATGCTTTGTTTATATTGTGTTTTTTACTAATGGTTTGGTTGACTTGAAAATGAAACTGTAAGTACACTGTTTCATTTTCATTACTTAATTATGAATCAACATGGCGCTCTCGCCGTAGAGACGACGATTTCCGCTCTTTTTCATGAATTGAACCCTTGAATTATGTCTCGGTGCCGAGGGCGGGCGCACTCGCGCCGAGTCATGTATTTTGGGCGAAAGTGTGTAATTGAAAGATGTAAGTACTCTTTTTCATTATATTTTTGCCCTGTGCGTTCGTTGCCGAGAGCTTGATTGCGCTCGGCAAGAGCCTCTTATTTGTTCCGATACGTAATACAAACCCTCGGTCCTTTAACAATAGGAAGTAGCTAGCGGCAGCTGGAACGGTCGTAAGCTTCGAACAGGGGAGAACGGTAGTTAAACTGCTTGTCCGATCGTCGCGCGCCGCGCGACTGGGAGGTAAACAAATCACTTTTGCTTTCGGCCGTGTGTGGGAAGGACGTGTTTCGTCATCGCTCTGCCCGCTTTGTCGTTTGCTTTGAGTTTGAGTATTTGCCCTCTCTTTCTGTATAAATCAGAGTGACTGTAAGTACTTGTACATTTCTTTATTGATCTTGCAATGAGTGAGGAAAAAGAAATGGAGATATCACCGCGCCCTCCAGTCGCCCGTAGAGTGTGTCCCGGGCTGGAGGGGCGTAGATGTGGAGGTTTTAGATCATTTGTTGATGTGGACCCTCACGAGGTTTGTACTCGTTGTCGGGGGCGAGAGTGCTCCCGCAACGAGCCCTGTGTCATATGTATGAATTGGTCCGAGGCGCAGTGGGTGCTGTACGAGGGCAGGAAGAGACTTAGGCCGCCCAAGAAGTCATCGGAAAGTCCAGTGACTCCTTTGGTAACGGACACTTCGTCCTCTTTCCTGCCCCCGGCCAGCCCCACGTTTCGCGCCTTCCCCTGCGGGGGGGTGTGTAGCGGAGTCCTTCTCCTCTCTCGATCCGTCGAGTGTGGATGAGGGCGCCCGCTACCCGGACGTACAGCTGTACTCGGGGTCTTCCGTCCGCTCTGGGGGGGGTGCTTCTCCCCCCAGGCGTGAGGAAACCCCTCTAACTAACCCGACTCTTGCTTCCGCAGGTGTTGCCATCAGCGAAGGACGACCTGGGACAGGTGTGGGAGTCGCTGGGACTGCAGGGAGTGCCCAGCATCCAAGGGTTGATTCAGCGGTTGGCGGGGTCGGCAGTGGTCACTCATGGTGCGGTGACCACTACTACATCCACAGTAACGACACCAGCATATGAGATGCCACCGCATCTGGTGTATACGCCACATATAATGTCGGTGACACCCACCGCTGCTATACAAAAACCCATTACTGCCGTGCCAAGGAGGACGGTGCCACCACCACCTGGATTCTTTGTATTGCCGACCCCGGACTTCCGCTGCCCAAAAAGTACCCCCCTGGACTGCCGCCAGTGCCGAGGATGACGGTAACTGCCGACAGGACGCCTGGTCTCTCCTGTGGTACCTGCCGTGCCTGCCGTACCTGTTGCTGTCCCAGCCGCTCATTCCTTTTCAGATCAGGGGCCTGCACATTCTCTTTCAGATGTTCCTGCCGTTCCTGCTGTTCCCGGACCTGTTCCTGTTGTTCCTGCTGTTGGTGGTGCTGTCACAGTCTCAGGTCTTTCCGGACAGGTGCAGTCGGGCCCTGTTGCTTCGGCAACTGCCCCGGCTGCCCTCCTGGATGGAAGACCTGACGTCTGTTCTGCGGAGCCTGGCGAAGAAGAAGAGGAAGAGGAGGTGTCGTCGTCGTCTTCGTCGTCTTCTTCGTCGTCTGCTGCCTCTCCTTCCCCTTCGACTTCTAAGGCTAAACAGCCGAAGAAGAAGAAGGTTTGCCTCCTCCCCCCCTAAGAAGACTCCTTCGGGATCTTCTAAGGGCCCGGCTCGCTCAGGCGAGCTGGGGAGCTCTTCTGCTGGTCCTCCTGTTCCTTCGGGAACGGGGCCCGTCGCTTCTTCTGCAAAGAAGAAGTCGACGGGGACCAGAGGTGCACCAGCCTCGGCTGGTGCGTCCTCACCTGGTGCTAGCGGTTCTGCCGCTAAACCAGGTTCCGTCTCGGCCGCTTCTCGTCGCGAGAAGCACCGAGTGGACGCTCTTCCAAAGAGAACCGTCCAGCCAAAGTTTTGACGCCCGCAGCTCGCTCGCCGTCAAGACGCGGCGCGGAGCAGAAGACTGGCGAGAGTCGTGCACACGACTCTCGCCAGGCCAGTGGACGCTCTCGCAGCGATCAACTGGCTGCTCGGGCGACGTGACGGTCGCTGACCGGCCACGGGTTGAGGCGAGGAAGGAGTCCCCACGGCCGCCCCGGTACCAGCCACGCTGGTACCAGCGGTTTTGAGCGCGCGCCGAGGACGCTGGCCGGTCTCGACGCGACAGAGAGCCTAGCAGGTACACCCGTCCGCCGCTCCCGATGGGAACCGGGCGGAGACGGTGACCAGCGGCAGCTCGCCTGACGCTAGAGATCGTTCTCGACGTTCTCAGCCGCGCCAATCGCCCCAGGCGAGCGGCAAGGCTAGGCCTGCTGCCCGACCGTCACCGCGGGTTGACGATCAGCAGCAGCCCTCCACGCACGCTGGTCCGGCCAGCGAGCGAGGGGGGAGCGTCAGGTCTGCCTCTCCCGTACCTTCAACCTCCTCGGCTCTACCGGGAGGAGCGAGGTACCGAGGAGCGATCACGAGAGGTGCGCCGCTCGTGACCCAGCTATGACGCCGTACGGCTCAGGCACGGTCTTAGGACCGACCAGAACGTACGCATAAGTAGTTGGAGGCGACCGTCAGGGGTCTGTCGCTGTTCCTCCTTCTGAAGGTTTTGGGGTATCGAGGGATATGCTCTTGCTGGAGGGACTGGACGGTCCTACTCCACAAGACGCTGTAACTCCTGAGATACGAGGAACTTCGCAGAGGTCATTAAGCTGATGCGTCTGCATAATGACCTTGCGGAAGGATCGCCGCTACCACCGGCAGAGCCCACGTCCCGGCTCGAATCATTTTGGGGTCCCAAGAGGGAGCCCAAAATGATGGTGGGGTTGCCACGATCGGAGCTTGCGGACTCGTCCTGGATCAGGTGGAGAATCTCGTCTCCGGACGGGAGGACTCTCGCTAAAATCCGGACGGTCCTCTAAGCTGCTTCCTCCTCCTCTACAGCGACAGAGGCGATTTTAACGTGCCTTCGGAAGACCCGATACTGCCGAAACAGGTTAACCCGGAGTTAGCGAGGCTGACTCCAGTGTGTCCCTGCAGCAGCTCCTGTCGGAGAACCTATGGTTCTCGCAGCAGGAGGCCACTTGCCCTGAATCTACCGCTATGGCAGCATTCCAGGCAGTTTCCTGGTTGGATTTGTGGTCCCTCACAATATCCAAAGTAGCGGCCGCTCTGGGAGTTCTGCTCTCGAAGACGACGCTTCTTTCAGGAGACTGTGCCAGTCTGGAGGAAGAGCAATCTCTTACCTCGCCCATCAGACTGCTAACCTGTGGGCCAACTTGGTTCTTCGACGTAGGGACGCAGTCCTTACCCGAGTGACCAAGGGGGCCGGGCGTGAGGCGGCACTCGGGCTACGAAATGGACCTCTTAGGAGTTTCCCCAGCTCTCTTTCCTGGAGAGATGGTGGACGCTGCGGTGGAACGGCGGCGCACTGACGAGAGTGACCGCTTAGTCCACCAGGCAGTCTCGAAGGTTTCTGGGCAATCTCGAGTAACTGCGGCCAAACCAAAGAGCTTGGCTAGCGCTTCCACGGCGGCGAAGACGGTTGCACCGTCCAAACCCCGTGTGAAGACTCCTGTTGTTTCAACTTCTGCTAGAGGAGGCCGCAACCAGCCCTCCTCCCAGCCCTCCTTTCCCCGAGGAGGTGCTGGAAAGAAGTCGAAACGAGGAGGGAAACGCTAGGGACGGCGTTCCCCCTCACCTGCTCCGCCGGAAGTGGGGGGGTGCCTAGCGAGCCATTGGGTCGACTTGGCAGCGCTACGGCGCCGAGACTTGATAGTAGACGTCCTTTCGGGAGGGATATCTGCTACCCTTCGAGTCTCGCCCCCCCTCCCCCCCTCCATCTCCAAACCGGTCCATCTACAGACCTATGTCCGGGGATCAGCAAAGGACAACGCTCTTCGACAGGAGATCAAGACCATGCTGGCGAAACGAGCTGTAGAAATCGTGGAGGACCCAGTCACCGGGTTTGCTTTTTACAGCCGCCTCTTCCTAGTGGAGAAGGCATCGGGGGGCTGGCGTCCGGTGATAGACCTCTCTCCCCTGAACCGCTTCGTTTCGCCACGACGCGGTTCACGATGGAGTCGGCACGCTCAGTGCTCGACTCGATCAGGGGGAACGATTTCATGCTTTCAGTGGACTTGAAGGACGCGTATTTTTCAAATACCCATCCATCAGTCCTCCAGAAAAGTACTCCGCTTCATCTTCGACGGGACGGTGTACCAATTCAGGGCACTTTGTTTTCGGTCTCTCAACCGCCCCACAGGTGTTCACGCGAGTGTTCACTCTGGTGTCGGATTGGGCCCATTCTTCGAACGGGATACCGTCTTCTGAGGTATCTCGACGATTGGCTAGTCCTGGCGAGCTCCCGCTCGCAGGTTGCTACAGGACAGAGATCGACTCCTCAAGTTTTGTCGCGATCTGGGGATCGTGATAAACTACGAGAAGTCCGATCTCGAACCCAAGCAGAAGATGAGTACCTGGGTATGCTGATAGACACGGTAGCAGGGCAAGTCTTTCCCGCAGACTTGCGTATCAGCAAATTCAGGGAGGGAGCCGGCCGGTTCCTGTCTCGGCAGGAACAGGCAGCACAGCAATGGCAAGTCGTGATCGGCCATCTGTCGTCACTCGAGAAGTTAGTCCCTCACGGGGCGTCTTCACCTGCGGTCTCTCCAGTGGAGACTAAGGAGAGTTGGTCTCAGGCCAAGGATCCTCCTTACTTTCCCGTGGCTATCACGGACAAGGTGAGGCAGGACCTAGCCTGGTGGCTCGACGACAAGAACCTCTTAAGAGGAGTGCCCATACGCACTCCCCCCCCGGAGATGCTTCTGTTCTCAGACGCATCGACCGAGGGATGGGGCGCACACCTGGAGGAGTTGCTGACTGCAGGTGTGTGGGACCATCACGAAAAGCACCTTCACATCAATGTCCTGGAACTCAAGGCGGCGTTCAACGCTCTCCAAGAGTTTCGGGACCCGCTTGGTGGGACACTCAGTGGTGTTGATGTGCGACAACACCACAGTAGTGGCATATGTCAACAAGCAGGGGGGGGGGGCTGGTGTCTCTTCGCTCCATCAGTTGACGGTGCAGGTGCACGAGTGGGCCACGGCTCACTCGATAGAGCTGTCAGCACGCTTCATTCCAGGCAAGAGGAATGTAGTAGCAGACAAGCTCAGCCGCCGGGAGGGAATCATGGTTATAGGGACCGAATGGTCTCTACACCAAGACGTAGCGAAAGGCTTTTCAAACCTGTGGGGTGACCGGTCGTGTAGACCTGTTCGCCACCCGGCACAACAGAAAACTTCAGGTTTTTCTTTTCAGCTGTGCCGGACCCCATGGGCAGCTGCAGAGGACGCTCTCCAACACCCCTGGGACAACCTCTTCGCGTACGCCTTTCCTCCCTTCTGTCTGATTCGGAAAGTGATCGTCGAGCGCTGGTCACATCCCAATCTCAGAATGATCCTGGTGGCTCCCAAACGGCCACAAGCCGTTTGGTATCCGGACCTGCTGGCTCTTCTTGCTGACGCACCGAGAGAGCTACCCACTTGGCACAACCTTCTAGCCCAGCCACACGTAGAAGCGGTACACCAAAGCAGTCCAGTCCCTTCAACTTCACGGCTGGCTGTTATCCACCATCTCTTGCGAACGAGAGCTTTTCTCGTAGCGCAGCAACAGAGATGGCTGGACACGTCCGACAGTCCTCTGCAGCTGTGTACCAGGGGAAGTGGGCCGTCTTCTGTGGTTGGTGTCGTAGACAGGGTCTGTCTCCTCTCAGAGCCACTCTTCAGCAGGTATGCAGGATTTCCTCGTGTTTCTTCGCCGAGAGAAGCTCCTCTCAGTACCCACAGTTAAAGGATATAGAGCCGCCCTGGCTCTCGTCCTAAAGCTGAGGGGACTGGACACTCTCGAATTCGTTTGAGATATCCTTGCTAATGAGGAGCTTCGAAAGGTCTTGCCCACCCAGGGAACTCAGGCCCCCTGCGTGGGATGTGACTCTCGTACTTAGGAGTTTTTGACTCGAAGACCATTCGAGCCGCTCCGAGAGTCGTCAGACAGGGATCTGACCCTCAAGACCCTCTTCTTGCTGGCCCTGGCATCGGCGAAGAGAGTAGGGGAACTACATGGCCTTTCTTATGATGTTAAAAATACCCAGAGGCTGGGATCTGTGACGCTCGATTTCGTCCCGAACTTCGTAGCTAAGACTCAGAATCCGTCGATCCCTGACGATAGGTTCGAGTCTTTCACGATCCCCACTCCCTCCTGGACTTCACCGATAACGATGCGGATGTGAATGCTGCTTTGTCCTGTGAGGGGCGCTACGGCGCTATCTGAAGAGAACTCGACATCTCAGGCCTGAGTGTCGACGCCTCTTCGTTAGCACTGGGGTTACCAAGAAAGAAGTCTCCAAGAACACGCTTTCTTTCTGGCTGCGTGAGGTGATCAGGAGAGCGTACGAAGCTGATGGTAGCGACGACATCCGTACGCTCCGACCGAGAGCCCACGAAGTCAGAGGTATCGGACCCTCCTTAGCGTTCCGTAAGAACTTCTCCGTGGCGCAGGTCTGAAGGCAGGTGTATGGGCCAACCAGACCACCTTCACGTCCTTCTACCTTCGGGATATTGCCCACAAGTCCATTGGATACTTTTTCCTTGGGACCTGTGGTGGCTGCTCAACACGTTGTGTAAGCTTACCCAGCACCCGGGCAGGCAGAACAGCATCGATTCCTGGTATGACTGGGAGAATGAATGCGTGAATGAAGAGAGTGACTGGCTTCTCTTCACCATCTTTTTTCTACCTCTACCTGTGGGCAGAGGGATACGGTCGTTACCTTGCTGGAAGGGAGTCAGATGCAGGTAAGCTATTCAACAGAGCTCCATCCTACCTCTTTAACTAGAGATAGGAGTATAATATCCACCACTTTCTCCAACAAGGGGGAGAAAGTGGATGCTACATGAGACAAACCCATTACTTTACATTTTTGCTCATGTAAAGGAAAAGTTCTTACAATGCTGGTACAAAGAGATACGCTTGCCTCTCTCTTAGTACTCGGCCCAGAGGTCTGACCATTGATCCTGCGGTGCACACCCCGATCAATCGGACAGAGCTTGGATCCCTCCCTCGCTCTTACGACCAGGGAGGCATTCCAGGGATGGACGAACACCAGTCTGTTCATCAAAAGACTCGGATTCCTCCCACCAAGAAGTGAGTCTTCCTATTGTTAAAGGACCTCAGGTTTGTATAGTTAGGAAAAATGCAATTTTTGACAAATTGTCATTTTGTATGAATAGAATGCAATGAAAGTGGATTCGCAATGCAGTTTTCTTTTCATTTTCATTTATTAATTGCATCAAATTTAATTTTGGATCAATTTCCGCTCTTACCCAGGAATTAATCCTTAC
>NC_061096.1:51064040-51088773 GCF_015104395.2 Macrobrachium nipponense | reverse complement strand
TTCCTCGCTCTCCAAGAGTTCCAGGACCGCTTGATGGGACACTCAGTGGTGTTGATGTGCGACAACACCACGGTGGGCTTACGTCAACAAACAGGGGGGACTAGTGTCTCTCCCGTTGTACCAGTTGACTCGGCAGGTGCACGAGTGGGCCGAGGCACACTCAATAGAGCTGTCGGCACGCTACATTCCAGGGAAGAGGAATGTAGTAGCAGACACGCTCAGCCGTCGGGATCAGTGATAGGGACCGAATGGTCTCTACACCAGGACGTGGCGGAAAGGCTCTTCGACCTGTGGGGGCGACCAGTCGTGGATCTGTTCGCCACCCGCACAACAGGAAGCTCCAGGTTGTTCTTCTCGGCCGTGCCGGACCCATGGGACCCTGGGCAGCTGCCAGAGGACGCTCTTCAACACCCGTGGGACAACCTCTTCGCCTATGCCTTTCCCCCGTTCAGCCTGATTCGCAAGGTGATCAGTCGAGCACTGGTCACCACCCGAATCTCAGGATGATCCTGGTGGGCTCCCAAATGGCCACAGGCCATTTGGTATCCGGACCTGCTGGCTCTTCTCGCAGAGAACCGAGAGAGATTCCCCCTTGGCACAACCTTCTCGCCCAGCCACACGTCGAGCGGTACCACCGAGGCAGTCCAGTCTCTACGTCTTCACGGCTGGCTGTTATCCACCATCTCTTGCGAACGAGAGGCTTTTCTCGTAGCGCAGCAACAGAGATGGCTGGAAACGTCCGTCAGTCCTCTGCAGCTGTGTACCAGGGGAAGTGGGCCGTCTTCTGTGGTTGGTGTCGTAGACGGGGTCTATCTCCTCTCAGAGCCACTCTTCAGCAGGTAGCGGATTTCCTCCTTGTCTTTTGCCGAGAGAAGCTCCTCTCAGTCCCCACAGTCAAAGGATACAGAGCCGCCTTGGCGCTCGTCCTGAAACTGAGGGGATTGGACATCTCGAACTCGTTCGAGATCTCCTTGCTTATGAGGAGCTTCGAAAGGTCTTGCCCACCCCCCAGGGAACTCAGGCCCCCTGCGTGGGATGTGACTCTCGTCCTTAGGAGTCTGACTCGAACGCCGTTCGAGCCACTCCGAGAGTCGTCAGACAGGGATCTGACCCTCAAGACCCTCTTCTTGCTGTGGCCCTGGCATCGGCGAAGAGAGTAGGGGAACTTCATGGTCTTTCATATGATGTACGACACTCCAGGGGGTGGGGTGGGGTCTGTGACGCTCGATTTCGTCCGAACTTCGTTGCGAAGACTCAGAAACCGTCGATCCCTGACGACAGGTTCGAGTCATTCACGATTCCCTCCCTATTGGACTTCACCGATAATGATGCGGATGAGATGCTGCCTTTGTCCTGTGAGGAGGGCGCTACGGTGCTATCTGAAGAGAACTCGACACCTCAGGCCTGAGTGTCGACGCCTCTTCGTTAGCGACCGGGGTCACCAAGAAAGAAGTATCCAAGAACACTCTTTCATTCTGGCTGCGTGAGGTCATCAGGAGGGCGTATGAGGCTGATGGTAGTGACGACATCCGTACGTCCCGTCCGAGAGCTCACGAAGTCAGAAGTATTGGCCCCTCGTTGGCGTTTCGTAAGAACTTCTCTCCGTGGCGCAGGTCCTGAAGGCAGGGGTCTGGTCTAACCAGACTACCTTTACGTCCTTCTACCTTCGGGATATTGCCCACAGGTCCTTGGATACCTTTCCTTGGGACCCGTGGTGGCTGCTCAACAAGTTGTGTAGCTAACCAGACCCTCGCAGGCTGAAACAGCATCGAGTCCTGGTGTGACTTGTGTGGATGGATGTGTGAGTGAGTGAGTGACTGGCTCTCTCTTCCATCCCTTTTCCTCCTCCTCTACCTGTGGGCAGAGGGCCACGGTCGTCACTACGCTGGATGAGGACGAGATGCAGGTGAGCTATATGACAGAGCCCCATCCTATCCCTTTCACTAGGGATAGGAGCAGAATATCCCACCACTTCCTTCTACAAGGGGGGGAAGGGGGGGAAGTGGATGCCTACAAGAGTCAAACCCATGACTTTATATTTGCTCCTGTACAGGAACAAGTTCTTACATTGCTGGTATGAAGAGATACGCATGCCTCTCTCTTAGTACTCCGTCCAGAGGTCTGACCATTGATCCTGCGGTGCACACCCCGATCAAATCGGACAGAGGCTTGGATCCCTCCCTCGCTCTTACGACCAGGGAGGCTTCCAAGGTTGGGCGAACAACCAGTCTGTTCACAAAAGACTCAGTTTTGTACATGAACTTTCCTGTCAGATATATACTTAGCTATACGTTCTCTGACGTCACGACAGAATTCAAAACTCGCGGCACACGCGACAGGTAGGTCAGGTGATCTACCTTACCCGCCGCTGGGTGGCGGATGTAAGAACCAATCTCCCTTTCCAGTCAGAATTTTTCTGTCGCCGGTGACGACTACACCTGTGGTTGTTACCTATCCTGACAGCTTTATTCATTTCTCGTTGCCGTGGATTTATTTGGACTGACTTTCGGTGAAGTACCTGATCTTGTTGGCTTGGCATACGCATTGTGGATTGTTTTTGGATATTGATTTGGATTTTTCGTGATTTCGAGATGTCTGAGTTAGAGGTTAAGAAATCTTCTATGTTTAGAGTGTGCGCTATGGATGAATGCAAGGTGAGACTACCGAAAGCTACGGTAGATCCTCACACAGTTTGCTTTAAATGTAGAGGTAAAGAATGTTCTTTTGATAACCCGTGTAATGAGTGTGAGAAGTTGGATGAGGGTGAATGGAAGGCTCTTTCTTCCTACTTGAGGAAGTTAGAGAAAGACAGGGTGAGAAAGGCTTCTTCTAGGAGTTCTAGTAAGTCTCGTATTAGCGAGTTAGAAGAAAATCCTGTTGTAGCATTAGAACCATTCTCCAGTTTCAGCTCTCCTGCGCCCTGCATCGAACCTAAGGATACGACTACGGAATGTGGCAACCATGAGAGCCACGATCCTTAGCATGGAAAAGAAGATCCGTTCGTTGCAAGGTAAGAGTAGTGAAGGTGAATTGTGCAGTGACCCCAGTGCAGTGGAGGGGTGCGTCTGATCGGCTCCTTAATGCTTCCAGGCCTAGACCTCTTCCAGACTCCCAGTCCCAGTGGAGGAGGAAAGTCAAAAGCCGCAGGAAGTTAGGGAGAAACTCCCCACCGATCAGGGCGTCCCCTCGGTAGAATCCTGATGCTCGTACCCAGGCTGCCCTTGTTGTTTCGCGCGAAGAAGGAGGTATTGCGCCAATGCTTCTCTTCGTCTTCCTCACCTTCACCTAGAAGAGGATGGAGCGCCTCGGATTCTTCACGACCGCTGAAGAGAGCCTGGAAGGCGCCTGGCTCCTTTCCTTCCAGCCCGGAGTTTTTCCAGAAGAGCCGGAAGTAGAGATCAAGAAACCCAGGAGGGAGGCAGGAGTTCTCGCCTCTAGTAGGCTTCGAGCCTCTTCTCCGGTGGAGGATTTTACAAGATCTCCAGCTCGAATTCTTGCGGACTGCAAGCAGCAGATTTCGGCACTGGCGGGCTCCTTGGCAGAGGAACGCGTCGGAAAGACGTCTCTCTCCCTGTCAAGAAGTCTAGATTCCTTCACTGTCTTACCGTCTCAGTCAGAGTCGGTTCTCTCTCCTTTATACAGCGGATGGAGGAGGCGCTCTTCCCTCAGCAGGCGCTTGTCGTCTTCCAGGCATCAATCGCCCAAGAAGCTTTCTCCTGGTGACTACATCTCTCCAGTAGGAAGGGATCTAGCGACTAGTAGGCGTTCGTCTAAAGACAGGCGTACAGCCTCGTCCTCAGCGCTCTTTTACGAAGATCCTTCATTCCCCGGATAAGAGAGCCTACTCTTTGATGGATTCGTCTAGAGACAGGATCTCACCTTATGTTAGGCGCCTTGAGCCTAGTAGGCGCTACTCTCCCCAAGTAGACGCTCTCTCCCGCTCCCAAGCGTGGTGCGGAATGGAGGATAGGCGCTTTTCTTTTTCCTGATAGGCGGCTTTTCTTCTCCTGTAAGCGCGGCTCTACTTTTAGCCGACCCTCGATTTCAGGACAGGCGGCGGTAGAGCCTGAAAGATATGTCTCTTCTGGGAGACTACCTTTTGAAGAGACACACAAGTCGGGTGCGAAGTTTGTGGAGCATGGTAGACGCCGGTCTCCTAGTAAGCGACCTTCTCCAGACCTTCGCTCTCCTGTAAGTAGGCGCCAAGAGCCTAGTAGGCGTTCGCCTCATGGTAGGCGCAGCTCGCCTGGCCAGCGCTCTCCTTTGGAACAGGCGCATGGAGCCTGAGAAGCTTGAGCATAGTAGGAAATCTCCTCTCCTAGCAGGCGCTCCCCCTTGGAAGCCGGAATTCTAGGAGTAGGATTAAGGAGCAAAGAGCAAGCACTCATCAGAGTAGGAAGGACTCATTCGAGAGGAGCTCTCCAGAAACTTTGGCTTCCCCTGATAGGCGCCAGTCTACTACTAGACACTCTCTGGACAGGCGCATTTCTTTAGAGAAGGCTAACTGCACTCGTAAAGAAAGCGGAGGTTCTTCAGTGGATGAAGTTGAACCTTCAGAAGAGATTTGGTGAAGGACTTCGTCAGTTTTCGTCCTACAAGATCCTTACAGATCTACTTCTTCAAGAGATTTTTGGAGACTCCCTTACTCCCGTCGCTCCTCCGTCTCCTCTCTCTTTATTCTCGACTTCGAAGAAGACGAAAGTTTCCTCTTGTGTGAGGATGAAGCCAACCATCTCAATGAAGAGGCTTTGAGAGGTGTTGGTGATTGGCTGCTTTCTAAGGAAGAGAAAGGGAAAACTGTGTTTTCTTTCCCTCCTTCCCCAAGCTTACGGGCAGACTCGGATTTTGGTACGAGTCTGGAGAAACCCTTAGGTCTGGGTCTTCCTTCATCGGCGGATGCGGACTTCTCTTCTCTGGTGGATGCAGCACGACGCTCGGCTCTTTTGTCGGCTAAAACGACCTGGCTATGAACGAGCTTGACCACCTGCTGAAGGGAATGTTTAGAGTCTTGGAAGTCTTCAACTTCCTTGACTGGTCTTTGGGGGTCTTGGCTAAGAAGACTCAGAACCCGGATGCTATTTCGCCAGAAGATCTAAACAGTGTTCTAACGTGCATTGACAAAGCAGTTAGAGATGGATCGAGCGAAATAGCCTCCCTCTTTGGAGCAGGGATCCTTAAGAAGAAGATCAGTTCTTCTGCTCTTTTCTGACGAAGTCTGTTTCGCATGCCCAAAGAGCCTCTCTCCTGTATTCGCAGCTCTCGCCTCTGCTTTTTCCAAAGAGATAATCCAGGACATCTCAGGATCTATCTCTGCGAAGGCGACTCAGGACATGCTCGCACAGTCGGCACGGAAGCCTAAGACCTCCTTCCAGACGAAGACTAAGAAGGGAGACTCCAGCTAGACAGGAGCCCTTTCGATGAGGGCCCCCCTTCTAGAGCCTCTACCTCGAGAGGTAATAGAAACTTTCAAGAGAGGTAGATCCTTCTCACGCTCTGTCAGAGCTAAGAAGTAGGGAAGTAGTCCTCCAAACACCAGTAGGTGCCAGACTTCTAAGATTCTCGGAAGCCTGGACAAAGAGAGGACCCGCGGACAACTGGTCCCTCTCTATAATAAGGAAAGGATATCTGATTCCTTTTACGGAAAGACCACCGTTGACAACGAATCCGAGGGAGTTGGTGGCCAGGTACAGGGATCCCCATCATGAGCCTTGTTCTTTAACACAAGCAGTGGAACAAATGTTCGAGAAAGACGGCTATAGAGCTAGTGAGCGACCCTTGCTCAGCGGGCTTTTACAACCGCCTTTTTCTAGTTCCAAAAGCCTCAGGAGGATGGAGACCGGTTCTGGATGTAAGCGCCCTGAATTTCTTTGTAGAAAAGAGGAAGTTCGCCATGGAGACGACATCCTCAGTGTTGGCGGCCCTTCGGCCAGGGGACTGGATGGTGTCCCATAGATCTTCAGGACGCTTACTTCCATGTGCCTATCCATCCTTCGTCAAGGAAATACCTCAGGTTCATGATGGGAGGAAGGATATTCCAGTTCGGGCCTTGTGCTTCGGCCTTTCAACAGCCCCTCAGGTCTTTTACAGGCCTAATGAAAAATGTAGCAAGATGGCTACATTTGGAGGGAGTCAGAGTGTCCCTTTACTTGGACGACTGGCTGATCAGAGCCAAGTCTCAGGAAAGATGTTTGGAGGACCTACAAAAGACCCTTTTCATGGCAAGTTCTCTGGGACTTTTGGTGAACTTCAAAAGTCTCAGTTGATCCCCAGTCAAGATCGTATCTATCTGGGGATTCGGATGGCTTCTCTGGATTTTCGGGCTTTTTTCCGTCTCCAGAAACGGATAGCCCGAGGGTCAGAGAAAGGCAAAGCCTTCCTAGAGAAAGAAGTATGCACAGCTAGGGAGTGGATTGAGTTTGTTGGGGGGACACTCTCCTCGTTGGAGCAATTCCTTTCTCTAGGAAGGTTGCACCTCAGACCTCTCCAGTTCTTTCTCCATCGAAACTGGAGGTGTCGTTCACAAAACCTAGAGTTCTCCTTCGAGATTTCAAAGGAAATCAAGAAGGACCTCTGGTGGGCCAACCCTCTCAAGTTTGCAGAAGGGATGTCCCTTCACATTCCGAAACCCCAACCAAGTGTTGTATTCCGACGCCTCGGAAACAGGTTGGGGAGCGACGCTCGGCTCAAGAGAAGTGTCAGGCACCTGGAACAAGGAACAGGTGACCTGGCACATCAACAAGAAGGAGCTGATGGCGGTTTGGCTAGCTTTGAAAGCTTTCGAGCCCCACGTCCTAGCTTCAACAGTTCAGATCAACTCGGACAACACCACGGCCCTGGCTTACATCAGGAAGCAAGGGGGGACTCACTCTTTCTCCCTCCCTACGAGACAGCAAAAGAACTTCTGCTTTGGGCAGAAAAAAGGAAGATTTGTCTCCTTACCAGGTTCGTACAGGGAGAAAAGAACGTCAGAGCAGACCTCCTAAGCAGAAAGATCAAGTCCTGCCGGCAGAGTGGACTCTGCACGAAGATGTTTGCCAGGACCTGTGGAAGCTTTGGGGCAAACCTCATATAGACCTCTTCGCCACAGCCAAGAATATGAGGATAGCCAACTACTGCTCTCCGATATCGGACCCGAGGGCAGTGTCGATAGACGCGTTCCTACTAGATTGGAAGGGTCTAGACACGTATGCTTTTCCTCCATTCAAGATACTGGGAGAGAGTCTAAAGAAATTTGCAGAATCGGAGTTGCAACGGCTATCGCAGCAGCAAGAAGGCCCTCTACCCTTAGAGTCTACCAATCGAAGTGGGACGTCTTTCGGCGATGGTGTAGGAACCATCACTTTTCCTCTTCCAGTACCTCTGTGACACAATAGCAGACTTCTTACTTTTCCTTAGGGAAGAAAGTGGATTGGCGGTATCAACCATTAAAGGCTATCGTAGCATGCTATCTGCAGTGTTTAGGCACAGAAACTTAAACATTTCAGAATAACGCAGGACCTTCATGATCTAATAAGATCGTTTGAAACATCCAAGAAGGTTTCTCCAGGGGTTCCGAGTTGGAATCTGGATGTAGTGCTACGTTACCTGAGGTCCCAATAAGTTCGAACCTCCGCCTCAGTTCTGCATCGTTTAGAGACCTCACGAAGAAGACAATTTTCCTCATGGCATTGGCTTCCGCAAAAAGGGTTAGTGAACTCCATGCACTAGAAGGAAATGTGGGATTCAGAGGAGATGCAGCTATCTGTTCATTCCTTCCTTCGTTCTTAGCCAAGAACGAGAACCCCCTCAAATCCTTGGCCTATAGGAGCTTTGAAGTACAAGGATTGTCTGCATTAGTAGGCGAGGAAGCAGAGAGGTCTCTTTGCCCAGTAAGAAGTTTGAAATTCTATCTACAGAGAAAGAAAAAACTTAAGGGCAATGATTGTCAACCTTTGGTGCTCTGTAAGAGATCCAAGGAGGACACTTCGAAGAATGCGCTTTCTTTCTTTATCAGAAGCCTGGTGAAAGAAGCGCATGCGTATGTGAGGAAAGTCAATACAAAGTTCTTAAGGTCAAAGCTCATGAGGTAAGAGCTATTGCCACGTCATTGACTTTTAACAAAAACATATCCCTGAAGTAATATGATGAAGGCAACATTCTGGCGTTGCAACTCATCTTTGCAAACCACTATCTGAGAGACGTCAAAATTACGTATGAAAAGTGCTTCGGGTTAGGCCCGTACGTATCGGCGGATTCGGTGCTGGGGCAGGGAGCTGAGACATATCCTTAGTAGTATATATTTTTCCCCTTGTTAGGTTGTAAGTTTTTGGTTGTTTGAAAGAACATGCGGGGTAGGCATGTTTTTTCATCTTTCGTAGTGCTAACAATGATTAGATTGGTTAGGTGATCGGTGTATGTTTGAGCTCCTTGCAATGATAGTGGTTAGGTTCTGTCATATAAGTGGGCGAATCCCCGTTGACAGATCCTGCTCGGATTCTATCAAGTAAGCGGACAACCAAATCCCTTTGATAGACCCAAAGAGTCTGTCAGCTGTAGGTCACGCCCCTCGCTGAAGCTCTTAAGGCAACGCAGACTCATAGACAGTAACTACGAAGTCTTCTGCCTAAACAGGTAAGAACCAAGGTTGTTTTTACATCCTACAACTAGTGTTGTTTTACCCCTTTTTTCATATTTATATTGCTGTCTCTTTCCCTCCACCAAGGGTGTCAATCAGCTAAGTATATATCTGACAGGAAAGTTCATGTACAAAAATGTTATTGTTAGTATACAATAAGGTTTTGTACATACTTACCTGGCAGATATATACGATTGATGGCCCGCCCAGCCTCCCCTCAGGAGACCGGGTGGAAAGGAAAATTCTGGGCTGGAAAGGGAGATTGGTTCTTACATCCGCCACCCAGCGGCGGGTAAGGTAGATCACCTGACCTACCTGTCGCGTGTGCCGCGAGTTTTGAATTCTGTCGTGACGTCAGAGACGTATAGCTAAGTATATATTGCCAGGTAAGTATGTACAAAACCTTATTGTATCTAACAATAACATATTCCTCCCACCAAGAAAGTGAGTCTTCCTATTGTAAAAGACCGAAGGTTTGTATGCCGTGTCGGAACAAATGACAATTTGTCCAAAATTGCATTTTTCCTAACTATACAAACCTGAGGTCCTTTTACACATAGCCCCACCTCATGCCACCCCTCACTCTGCAGTTTTTGCTTGGGCCAAAAGCAAAAGTGATTTGTTTACCTACCAGTCGCTGCTGCGCTGCGCCTGTCGGACAAGCAGTTAACTACCGAACCCCTTGTTCGAAAGCTTACGACCTATCCAGCTGCCGCTAGTACCTTCTATTGTAAAAGGACCTCAGGTTTGTATAGTTAGGAAAAAATGCAATTTTGGACAAATTGTCATTTTTGTTCATGAAACTTACCTGTCAGATATATATATAGCTGTATTTTCTGAAGTCCGACAGAATTTTAAAAACTTCTTCCGACACACGCAGTGTCGGCCAGGTGGTTAGTACCCATTCCCGCCGCTGGGAGGCGGGTATCAGGAACCATACCATTTTCTATTCATAATTTTTCTGTCGCTGGTGCTGAAAACACCGACTGTTTCTAGTACCTCCGTCTTAGGATTTTGGAAACTTCATTGCCGCTAAGTATCCTAATTGTCTTTTGATTTATTTACTTGGATTTGTGGCTAGAGGCATACGCTATCTTAAATTGATTTGAATTTAATTCATTTTTGCATAAAATATCTGAATCTAGTTAGGCTAGTTTCAGACGGGGTTGTCTGCAAAGATAGGGTGTGGCTATCCGAAAGCTTCGGTAGATCCGCACTTGGTATGCACGAGGGGTATGGGTCTGGCTTCTTTGTTGAGATTTGTCATGCAAGGAGTGTGAGACTTTGTCTATTCCGTAAGGAAGACGTATGATTCGTATGTACGCAATTAATCAGTAAACATGTCTAATTCCGTAAGAAGACGTATGATTCGTATGTACGCAATTAATCAGTAACAAAAGTCAGGGTAGTGAACCTGCTAACCTTCCTGTAGACTTTATTTGCCTAACCCTGTAGTATGGCCTACGGGCTATGAATATGTCTACACAGAGGTGCTCGCGTCTCCTTTCATTGCTGTGAAGTGCTACTTCTGTAATGTTACTCCTACACCCTGCAGTGTTGCCTTCGGGCCCTAAGCAGTGTCTGTAGAGGAATTACCCTTTCTCTGATACTCTTTCGATTCGTATCTTAGAATCGAAAGTGCTTGCTTTAGAGAGTAAAAGTGAAGTGCAGAAGTGCAGTGATACCCCTTGTGTAGTGGAGGGTGCGTCAGATCGGCCTCGTTTCGCCTCTAGGCCGGGACCTCTGCTTGACTCCCAGGACCCGGGGAGGGAGCATGTCGAAAGCCTAAGGAGGGTTACAAGGAACCCCCACCGATCTGGCGTGCCTTCGGCAGTTTCTGATGAAAATCCCCAGACTGCCAAAGTGCGTGTGCGTGCACGAATCCTGAAAGATTGCTTCTCGTCCTCCGAAGCGTCCTCACCCCATGCAGGGGTTGGAGCTTTCGGAAGGACTCGCGCCCTCTCAAATAGAAGCTTTATAGAAGAGGACGCTTCACGTCCTCTCTCTCTCTCTCGTTATGCGTTTCAGTGAGAAGTAAGAAGGCGAACGTCGCCTGAACTCTTGTCCGTCTTTCCACCGAGAAATACGTAAAAGAAGTCATAGTAGCAGGAAGCTTTTGAGAGTGGACGCCCGGGACGCTCGGATTGGACTCCAGGCGCGCGCGGGTGCACGCCAAGTGCGCGCCAGTGACGCCGAGCGCGTTCCAGTGGACGCCGAGCAGCGCGCCAGTGGACGCCGAGCGTGCACCAGCGCACGCCAGGTGTGTCGCCTGGCTGAACGTTTCTGTTGAACTCTTCAAGCTCTGTTTCAGATATGGGCCTAAAGAATGTTTTACCTCTACCTCCGGTGATACCTTCTACCTCACCTGCAAAGAATGTGAAGTAGGCAGTGCTTCGGAGGAAGTTTAAAGTGAACAGACAACTTCTTCTTCGAAACCCAGCAAGACATCGGGTTTCGTGAATTCAAGAGGTCTCTGTCAATTAATATTGCTTTTCGCATAGGTGGATGGAGTTAAGGAAAGCTCAAGGGAAGATCTCGTTTGCTCTACCGCAGCCTTTGCCATTCGGCCAATAAATTTAAGTTGCCACTACCGCAGTCAGGACTTTGCGATAAGGCAGTTACGGGTTATGTAAGGCTCGATGTCCTGCACGTCAGGACTCTCGGCAACGTTCAGTGGGATTCTTGCAAAGGCACTCATCAAAAGGACGCTCTTCAGGAAAGCGCAAGACAGGACTTCCTTTGCCATACTGCCAATAAATTTTAAGCTTTAGCAGGCATAGTCGTGATACGGGAGAGGAAGCTGGTTGGAGAGTTTCTTCCTCTTCCCAGGATAATTTTGCAAGCTTTTTCTTTTTTTAGCCCATCTGAAAGGGTTTTTCAGATGATAGATTTTGTTAGTTTCTAGTCGGGGGACTATCGCTGCCGAATTGAACATCGTCGTTATACCTGCCGTAAGCCCAGTCTCTTAACAGGATTCTTGCCCCTTCCTCGTTTGAGACGGGAATCGAAAAAATTAAATGCTTGACTCCCTGGATACGTTTTGTCAATTCAGTGACTTTCCCCATTGACATATATACTTTCGTTTTGTCAAGTAAGTGGGTATCCCCTCATTGACAAAATATCTCTTTGTCCCGTAAATAAGTTAGTTCTCATTGACAAACAATCTCATTAACTTGATATTGCGTAAGCGAATAAGCTCTTATTGACAAGATTCGGAAGAGCTCTCATTCGTCATTCGCAACTCGTACAAGAAATAGACTTGTAGACTACGTCAATGAACGCTTATGTCCAGTAACATAAGAAGCTTGAGCGACTGCTTCGATTTTCTTAAGTTTTGTTCATGAAACTTGCCTGTCAGATATGTATGTAGCTGTATTTCCGGAATTCAGCTATATATAGGTCTGCCAGGTAAGTATGAACAAACTTTGTGATATAATTTCATATTTTGCCTTGCGTTTATTTTACTACTGGTTGGTTGCAAGTCATATACGCTTGCTGTAGTTACCTCTCCGGATGGCAACCGAGAGGTCTATTGTCTATTTTTAAGGACATTTAATCGTTACTCCCTGCAGCCTTCCAGGAGTTTCCGATTTATCTTTTACGGTTGTATGGTAGTGTTCTGACGACACAACGCATCTATATATTTAGCGTTTTCTGTTTCGCTTAAATATACCAGCTTGAGAGTCCTTTCGGCTCAAAAAATAACTGGGCCTATTTCTTCGTAGAATAGGGTAGCTGGCAACCCAGACATAAAGTTAAGAGACGACGTTCGTAAGCTGCTGGCTGCTGCTGTCACGCTGTGTCTGTCTTCCAGTCCAACCGAGCCAGTAACAGATCGGGCGCTGTCATGCGCCGTAGGTTACGTCTCTCTCTCCTGCGGGATTGACTGACTAACCGTATACTCTGTGCTGGCGGTTACGTCTCTCTGCTGATTGACTGACTAACTGTAACTCTGCCCTACAATCACGGACTTTAGCCTAAGATTGAGGGGATTTCTTACGTGAATTAATAAACGTTGCATTCGTTTTGCCTTACTATGTTCAACAGAGTTTTATCTCTTAATCCTTTCGGTGCTCGTTACCAGCACGGTATAGAACTACGAGTCTACCGCAACATTGCACTTTTATATGTCTCCTGCTTAGGCAAAGCGCAGCCTTATTAGGGAAGTAAGCATACTCGGGGAGGGAATGGATGAGCTTGCTGGGGACCATTTCCTTCCTGAAGAAGTTTGTTTCCCCGAATAGACTGCAATTCAGACCACAGTTTTTTCCCTACCGGGAAACTGAAATATTATTCAAGATCTAGGAATGATTCTGAACATCTCTCAGTGCGTTTATCACCTGAGGTGATAGAAAAGAAGGTGCCGGACATCTGGATAGGGTTTCAGATGTCCTGGATCTTAATCTGAAAGAAGTAAAAGCGATTCGGTAGTCCCTCCAGTCCTCGTAACGAGTTTTGGGAACCAGTGGTCCAGATCAACTCTGATATTCCACAGCTCTCTCATATCTTAAGAAGTATCTTCTCTCGGTCCCTGTTCGCGTTTACGAGAAAGCCTATTATAACAACAGGCGTAGAATGTAACGATCCTCTAGAGGTTCGTTACGGATTGCAAAAGTCCGTACGAATCGTCCCTCGATCGACGGCAGCAACTATTGACTTCCGAGTGGAATCTTTCTTTAGAAGTAAGTTGAGAGTTGTGAGACTTTAGGGACGCCACCCTTTCATTCTTCTCTTCGATATGTTGAGGACGAAGAGGCTTCTTCTTCTCTGCTCCCTTATTCTCGATCCGGGATCGGTACCCATTTAAACGCCATCCTATGATATTGAACGGGGATGGATATTTAGTTCTCTCTTTTCCCCTTTTTTCAATCGCTTAGGAAATGTAATAAGAGGATTTATGACGTCACAGGGAGCGACAATGACGCTGATCGCCCCATGTTGGCCTTCAGATCCTGGATTCACAGAGGTCACATACTTCCTAGTTCACTTTCCAAGGACCTTTTCCGAGAGAGTCGGTCTACTCTAACTCGAAAGGTACCTATAACCTCTCCGCTCTGAGTCTTGACTACGTTTCAGGCTATCGAGATGTTGACAGGAATAAGATTACCGTCTTCCATTTCCGTCTGAAGAATGGGAGATAAGCTGGCAGTCACAACTATTAAAGAATACGCAAATATGTTGTTGAACGGCCTTTGGGCTCAGAGATTTGCGTCTGTCAAACAACAAAGCCCTTCACGATCTTTGAGTTCTGTGGAATCTCGAACCTCGCTCACCATCTACTTTTTGTCTCACCTGTTTTTCTCGGAGTCAGACACTCGTGCGAGATCAGGCGACATATAGTACCCTGAGTTTCTTGTTGACGAAGTCGGTTGCGTTTATACACCCCCGATGATCGTGTAAACATGAGACCAGTTGGACTGTCAGGGCATTCTTCCTTCGGGACTGAATCGCCTTTTTGCTCCTCGCTCCTTTCTCCTGGCACAGAAGCTCGAGTCAGGAGTTGATTTCGCTGACGATGTTGGGTTGCGTTGATACACCCCCAAGGTTTGCTTAGATTGAATCGCCCAGGCAGTCCAGACACTCATCCTTCAGCGAAGAACAGTGCCTTATGGTCTTCAGGGTACAGCCTTGCTGTCCTTGATTCGTCTGACTGGTCACTGGTCGGTCACCTGACTTTAGTACGACGGACTGACTGTGCATGTCCAGATCGAAGCTTTCAATATGGAACTTAGACGTAGTCCTGAAGTTCTTGATGTCAAAGCATTCGAACCTCTCCTACCTGTTAACTTCTTGCATGTGATCAGGAAGGCCTTCTTCTAACCACCCTAAATACGACAAAGAGGGTTAGTGAGATTTTAAGCCATCGTCACAAGTTTTGGCTTTAGAGAACACAAGGCGGTGTGCTCTCTAACCCTTCCGTTGTGGCCTAAGAATGGTAACCGTTTTGTCCTTGGGCCAGGAGCTTGGAAGCAAGGATGGCACAAGTTAGTGGGCAGGAGCCAGAGAGAGCCCTGTGCCCTGTCGGGTCTCTCAAGTTTTATCTACATAAAACTCAAGAAAGTCGAAGTCAATCGGGCAATCTGCAGTGTTCCGAAAAGACAGAACTTGCCCATATCGAAGAACAGCCTGGCTTTAGTGTTAGGAGAGTTCTTTCAAAAAATGCTCCTTCATTGTGTTTGCACAAAGATTTGAAATCTTTATCTGAATGCTCACGAGGTGAGGGCGCGGCCTCGGAAGCATTTCAACAGAGCATGGCACTCAGCAACATCCTGAGTACCATGTTTTAGCAAGCAAACTCTGTGTTCACTTCACACTCCCTGCGAGATGTGAAGATGGCATATGAGATCTTGCTTGCTCGCTAGGGCCATACGTGGTCTGCAGAACACAATCTTGGGGGCAAGAAGTACCACTCATCCTATCCTGTAGAAAATGGTTAGGAAGAGCTCTTAATTTAGTTGTGGAGTCGCCGACAACGGCGACTTCTTAAACTCTTAAGCCTTAGTTAACACACCTTAACTTTGGCTAGGTTGGTCAGGTGGTGATATATATATTTATATATATATATATTTATTTTACTTCTTAGCCCTCATGGTATGGTCAATATGGTCTAGTCACGTCGTGGTCTCGCCCCTGTTGACAGATCATCTGGAGTGCACCAGCTATATAGGTCTCTACCTCGCTGGCAACTCTAGTAGCACAAGCAGACTTACGTGGCAGTAACCACGAAGCCAGCTATGCTAACAGGTGGAACCAAGATGTAAATCATCTGCATGCATTTGTTTCCCAAAATCCTTCTATTCTGTCCCTTCCCACCTCCAAAGGTGGGATTCAGCTATATATATATCTGACAGGTAAGTTTCATGAACAACAAAATGATATTGTTATGATACAATAAAGTTTGTTCATACTTACCTGGCAGATATATATAATCAGTACCCACCCACCTCCCCTCAGGGGACAGTGGAAATAAAAATTATGAATAGAAAAAATGGGAATGGTTCCTGATACCCGCCTCCCAGCGGCGGGAATGGGTACTAACCACCTGGCCGACCACTGCGTGTGTCGGAAGTTTTTAAAATTCTGTCGGACTTCAGAAAATACAGCTATATATATATCTGCCAGGTAAGTATGAACAAACTTTATTGTATCATAACAATATCATTTTTGTGATAAAACTATTAAAAAAACCATGTAGGAAAATTTTTAGTGGGTTTTTCTTGAGTTTTAACTAACAAAATAGGCGGGTTCTAACTATTCACGGGGGGGTCTGGTACGCATCCCCCCGCGAATACGGGGGGACCACTGTATTAACATAAAGAACAGTGCCTTTTAAATTGGTAATAGAAAGCCTAAAATGATTGCATCCTTATGTATTATGGTAATCACAATTTTGAATAGCAAAAGGTTCATGAAATTGTTCTCATTAAGTATTTTGTATGCAAGTTATTTTGGTTGCATTGTAGACACAGATTCCATGGTTATAGTGTTGCATATTTTAAAATACTGCTCTGTTGTTATCTCCTTTATGTGATGGATCTCTTTGGTCCCTTTTTGTCATTCAAATTCAGTCGGGTTTTACTTGTGTTTACTTTAACACGGTTGTTATATTGTACTTTACGTATATACAGTAGAGCCCTGGACCTCGATGTTAATTCATTCCAGAAGAAGCGAGGAGATGTGATTTTGTCGAGATCTGAATGAATTTTTCCCTTAAGAAATAACTGAAAATGGATTAATCCGTTCTTGACCACCAGTTATTACCCTAACCTCGTCTTTTTATACAACACATTACCCATAAATACACATAAATTACAATTATATAAGTTCAGTGTTAAATAACATACCATTCAATGCACTTTTTTCATTTTTGAATATATACTGTATTAAAATAATTGTCTTATGTACGCCCAATTCGGTCATAATACAATGGTTGACTGAGCGCCATAGGCTAGGCTAGGTACGTAGTATGTACTGTAAGGGGTAGGCATCATTATTGTTGCTAATAATTAAAAATTGAAAATAAAGTCTAATTCTTACAGGAAATTAATAAAATATTAAAAATAAGCCAAATTATGTCTGTTACCATAAACTTCAGAAAAATTCCCTAAGTTAAGTCTCTAGCTAGTGGCCGTGAGCAGCCGTAAACAGACGTAAACAATCATCATACAGTCTATTGGAATACTGTATACAAAATAATGTTAAAATATCTTTCAGTACGTGTTATGATATTAGATTTTATTCATAAAATATCCTTGTAAAATAGGGGCACTTTTCATAGGCGCTTTGTGCTTTATAATGTGACATCGTTATTGGTGGAGCAAGACCCATTTGAAGTAGATCCTCATAAATGTTTTCCTTTAATTCTGAAAGAATCCCAATATTAAGGATAACTGTGGAGCTATTGATATTGCAAAACCCTTTACGTAATTCTATTTAAAAATACTACCAAGAAAATATTGCCCTTTAGTAAACAAGGCTCGAAGTCCAGCACGACAGGGAACTATGAATTATGAGCATCGTAACTTTCATAAGTCAAGCACGTCTGGGAGTTACGAATATTGAGCAGAGTGCAAAATGTTTTGGCAGGCAAAAGCACTGTTTGGAAGTGACAAAAAATCATGTTGACTTTTTTTTAATGTACTACGTTTATAAATAAAGTAGCTGCAATTCTTAAACCCAGCTTGCTTTCGTAAATTAAGTTCCATTCGGCATCTAAAGACAGTGATAATGTAGGTAAAATGAAATCAGCTGATATTTTAAGAATGTAAACAAAACCAGAATGCAAATGGCAGATCACTGTTTGTATTATTATTCAATAATATGGTAATAATGCATGCAATATTAGATACAGTAAAACAAGGGTTTATATTAAAATGAACATTATTCTCAATACACAAATATGATATTGTTATGATACAATAAAGTTTGTTCATACTTACCTGGCAAATATATATATATAGCTGTATTTTCTGAAATCCGACAAAATTTTAAAAACTTCCGACACACGCAGTGGTCGGCCAGGTGGTTAGTACCCATCAGGAACCATTCCCATTTTCTATTCATAATTTTTAGTTCCACTGTCCCCTGAGGGGAGGTGGGTGGGTACTTGATTATATATATCTGCCAGGTAAGTATGAACAAACTTTATTGTATCATAACAATATCATTTTGTTCATGAAACTTACCTGTCAGATATATATATAGCTGAATCCCACCGTTGGAGGTGGGAAGGGACAGAATAGAAGGATTTTGGGAAACAAATGCATGCAGATGATTTACATCTTGGTTCCACCTGTTAGCATAGCTGGCTTCGTGGTTACTGCTTCGTAAGTCTGCGTCGCCGTTGTCGGCGACTCAACAACTAAATTAAGAGCTCTTCCTAACCATTTTCTACAGGATAGGATGAGTGGTACTTCTTGCCCCCAAGATTGTGTCTGCAGACACGTATGGCCCTAGCGAGCAGCAGATCTCATATGCCATCTTCACATCTCTCAGGGAGTGTGAAGTGAACACAGAGTTGCTTCGCTAAAACATGGTACTCAGGATGTTGCTGAGTGCCATGCTCTGTTGAAATGTTTCCGAGGCCGCGCCCTCACCTCGTGAGCATTCAGATAAAAAGATTTCAAATCTTTGTGCAAACACAATGAAGGAGCATTTTTGAAAGAACTCCTTAACACTAAAGCCAGGGTGTTCTTCGATATGGGCAAGTCTGGTCTTTTTCGGAACACTGCAAATTGCCCGAATGACTTCGACTTTCTTGAGTTTTATGTAGATAAAACTTGAGAGACCCGACAGGGCACAGGACTCTCTCTGGCTCCTGCCCACTAACTTGTGCCATCCTTGCTTCCAAGCCCCTGGCCCAAGGACAAAACGGGTTTCCATTCTTAGGCCACAACGGAAGGCTTAGAGAGCACACCGCCTTGTGTTCTCTAAAGCCAAAACTTGTGACGATGGCTTAAAATCTCACTAACCCTCTTTGTCGTATTTAGGGTGGTTAGAAGAAGGCCTTCCTGATCACATGCAAGAAGTTAACAGGTAAGAGAGGTTCGAATGCTTTACATCAAGAACTTCAGACTACGTCTAAGTTCCATATTGAAAGCTTCGATCTGGACATGCACAGTCAGTCCGTCTGTACTAAAGTCAGGTGACCGACCAGTTGACCAGTCAGACGAATCAAGGACAGCAAGGCTGTACCCTGAAGACCGTAAGGCACTATTCTTCGCTGAAGGATGAGTGTCTGGACTGCCTGGGCGATTCAATCTAAGCAAACCTTGGGGGGTGTATCAATGCAACCCAACATCGTCAGCGAATCAACTCCTGAGCAACTCCTGACTCGAGCTTCTGGTGCCAGAGAAAGGAGCGAGGAGCAAAAAGGCGATTCAGTCCCGAAGGAAGAATGCCTGACAGTCCAACCTGGTCTCATGTTACACGATCATCGGGGGTGTATAAACGCAACCGACTTCGTCAACAAGAAACTCAGGGCTACTATATGTACCTGATCTCGCACGAGTGTCTGAATCCGAGAAAACAGGTGAGACAAAAAGTAGATGGATGGAGCGTAGTTTCGAGATTCCACAGAACTCAAAGATCGTGAGGGCTTTGTTGTTTGACAGAAGCAAATCTCTGAGCCCAAAGGCCGTCAACAACATATTTGCGTATTCTTTAATAGTTGTGACTGCCAGCTTATCCCATTCTTCAGACGGAAAGGGAAGACGGTAATCTTATTCCTGTCAACATCTCGATAGTCTGAACGTAGTCAGACTCAGAGCGGAGAGGTTATAGGTACCTTTCGAGTTAGAGTAGACCAACTCTTTTGGAAAAGGTCCTTGAAAACTGAACTAGGAAGGACGTGACCTCTGTGAATCCAGGATCCCGAAGGCCAACATGGGGCGATCAGCGTCATTGTCGCTCCCTGTGACGTCATAAATCCTCTTATTACATTTCCTAAGCGATTGAAAAAGGGGAAAAGAGACTAAACATCCATCCCCGTTCAATATCATAGGATGGCGTTTAATGGTACCGATCCCGGATCGAGAATAAGGGAGCAGAGAAGAAGAAGCCTCTTTGTCCTCAACATATCGAAGAGAAGAATGAAAGGGCGTCCCTAGTCTCCACAACTCTCAACATACTTCTAAAGAAAGATTCCACTCGGAAGTCAGTAGTTGCTGCCGTCGATCGAGACGATTTGTACGGACTTTTGCAATCCTGTAACGAACCTCTAGAGGATCGTTACATTCTACGCCTGTTGTTATAATAGGCTCTTTCTCGTAAACTCGAACAGGGACCTAGAGAAGATACTTCTTAAGATATGAGAGAGCTGTGGAATATCAGAGTTGATCTGGACCACTGGTTCCAAAAAACTCGTTTCGAGGACTAGAGGGACGACCGAATTGCTTCTACTTCTTTCAGATTAAGATCCAGGACATCTGAAACCCTATCCAGATGTCCAGCACCTTCTTTCTATCACCTCAGGTGATAGACGCACTGAGCGATGTTCAGAATCATTCCTAGATCTTGAATAATATTTCAGTTTCCCGGTAGGAAAAAACTGTGGAGGTCTGAATTGCAGTCTATTCAGGGAAACAAACTTCTTCAGGAAGGAAATGGTCCCCAGCAAGCTCATCCATTCCCTCCCCGAGTATGCTTACTTCCCTAATAAGGCTGCGCTTTGCCTAAGCAGGAGAGCATATAAAAGTGCAATGTTGCGGTAGACTCATAGTTCTATACCGTGCGGTAACGAGCACCGAAAGGATTAAGAGATATCTCTGTTGAACATAGTAAGGCAAAACGAATGCAATGTTTATTCATTCCCGTAAGAAATCCCCTCAATCTTAGGCTAAAGTCCGTGATTGTAGGACAGAGATACAGTTAGTCAGTCAATCCCGCAGGAGAGAGAGACGTAACCTACCGCGCCTGACAGCGCACGAGCTGGTATTGGCTCGGTTGGACTGGAGGACAGACACAGCAGCAGCTTACGAACGTCGTCTCTTAACTTTATGTCTGGGTTGCCAGCTACCTTATTCTACGAAGAAATAGGTCCGTTATTTTGAGCAGAAAGAGACTCTCAAGCTGGTATATTTAAGCGAAACAGAAAACGCTAAATATATAGATGCGTTTGTGTCGTCAGAACACTACCATACAACGGTAAAAGATAAATCAGAAACTCCTGGAAGGCTGCAGGGAGTAACGATTAAATGTCCTTAAAATAATAGACAATAGACCTCTCGGTTGCCATCCGAAGAGGTAACTACAGCAAGCGTATATGACTTGAACCAACCAGTAGTAAAATAACGCAAGGCAAAATATGATATATTACAATAAAGTTTGTTCATACTTACCTGGCAGACATATATATAGCTGAATTCGGAAATACAGCTACATACATATCTGACAGGCAAGTTTCATGAACAAAACTTAGAGAATCGAAGCAGACAGCTCAAGCTTCTTATGTTACTGGACATAAGCGGTCATTGACGTAGTCTACAAGTCTATTTCTTGTATGAGTCTGCGAATGATGAATGAGAGCTCTTCCGAAGCTTGTCAATAAGAGCTTATCCGCTTACGCAATATAAAGTTAATGAGATGTTTGTCAAAGAGAACTAACCCATTTACGGGACAAAGAGATATTTTGTCAATGAGGGGATACCCACTTACTTGACAAAATGATAGTATATTGTCAATGGGGGAAAATCACTGAATTGACAAAACGTAATCCAGGAAGTCGAGCATATTATTTTCCGATTCCCGTATCAATCGAGGAAGGGGGCTAGAATCCTGATAAGAGACTCGGCTTTCAGCAGGTAGGACCCCAATGTTCAACTTCGGCAGTGTAGTCCCGAACTTAGGAACTAACAAAATCTATCATCTGAAAAGCCCTTTCAGATGGACTAAAAAGCTTGCAACTTAAATTTATTGGCAGTATGGCAAAGGAAGTCCTGTCTTGCGCTTTCCTGAAGAGCGTCCTCTTAATGAGTGCTTTTGCAAGAATCCTACCGAAAGTAGTCGAGCGTCATGACGTGTAGGACGTCGAGCTTTTACATAACCCGTAACTGCCTTATCACAGTCTTGACTGCGGTAGAGCAAACGAGATCTTCCCTTGAGCTTTCCTTAACTCCATCCACCTATGCAAAAAGCAATATTAATTGACAGAGACCTCTTGAATTCACGAAACCCGATGTCTTGCTGGGTTTCGAAGAAGAAGTTGTCTGTTCACTTTAAGCTTCCTCCGAAGCACTGCCTACTTCACCTTCTTTGCAGGTGAGGTAGAAGATATCACCGAAGGTAGAGGTAAAAATTCTTTAGGCCCAAATCTGAAACAAGAGCTTGAAGAGTTCAACAGAAACGTTCAGCCAGGCGACACACCTGGCGTGCGCTGGTGCACGCTCGGCGTCCACTGGCGCGCGCTCGGCGTCCACTGGCGCGCGCTCGGCGTCCACTGGCGCGCGCTCGGCGTCCACTGGCGCGCGCTCGGCGTCCACTGGCGCGCGCTCGGCGTCCACTGGCGCGCGCTCGGCGTCCACTGGCGCGCGCTTGGCGTGCACCCGCGCGCGCCTGGCGTCCATCCGAGCGTCCCGTCCAAGTCGAGAGGGAACGCCTTCTTATTCTCACAGTAATAAAGCTCGGACGTCCACTCTCAAAAGCGTCCTGCTACTATGACTTCTTTTACGTATTTCTCGGTGGAAAGACGGACACGTGTTCAGGCGACGTTCGCCTCCTCACTGAAACGCATAACGAGGACGTGAAGCGTCCTCTTCTATAGCTTCTATTTAGAGGGCGCGAGTCCTTCCGAAAGCTCCAACCCCTGCACGGGGAGGACGCTTCGGAGGACGAGAAGCAATCCTTCAGGATTCGTGCACGCGCACGCAACTTTGGCAGTCCTGGGGAGTTCATCAGATACTGCGAAGGCACGCCAGATCGGTGGGAGTTCCTTGTAACCCTCCTTCGGCTTTCGACATGCTCTCTCCCCGGGTCCTGGGAGTCAAGCAGAGGTCCCGGCCTAGAGGTGAAACGAGGCCGATCTGACGCACCCTCCACTACACAAGGGGTATCTCTGCACTTCACTTTTGCTCTCTAAAGCAAGCACTTTCGATTCTAAGTTACGAATCGAAAGAGTATCAGAGAAAGGGCAATTCCTCTACAGACACTGTTTTAGGGCCCGAAGGCAACACTACAGGGTTAGGAGTAACAATTACAGAAGTAGCACTCTTCACAGCAATGAAGGAGAGCGAGCACCTCTCGCAGACATATTCATAGCCCGTAGGCCATACTACAGGGTTAGGCAAAATAAAGTCTACAGGAAGGTTAGCAGGTTCACTACCCTGACTTTTGTTACTGATTAATTGCGTACATACGAATCATACGTCTTCCTTATGGAATTAGACATGTTTACTGATTAATTGCGTACATACGAATCATACGTCTTCCTTACGGAATAGACAAAGTCTCACACTCCTTACATGACAAATCTCAACAAAGAAGCAAGACCCATACCCCTCGTGCATACCAAGTGCGGATCTACCGAAGCTTTCGGTAGCCACACCCTATCTTTGCAGACAACCCCCTCTGAAACTAGCCTAACTAGATTCAGATATTTTATGCAAAAATGAATCAAATTCAAATCAATTTAAGATAGCGTATGCCTAGCCACAAATCCAAGTAAATAAATCAAAAGACAATTAGGATACTTAGCGGCAATGATCCAAAATCTTAAGACGGAGGTACTGAAAACAGGTGTTTTCAGCACCGGCGACAGAAAAATTATGAATAGAAAATGGGAATGGTTCCTGATACCCGCCTCCCAGCGGCGGGAATGGGTACTAACCACCTGGCCGACCACTGCGTGTGTCGGAAGTTTTTAAAATTCTGTCGGATTTCAGAAAATACAGCTATATATATATATCTGACAGGTAAGTTTCATGAACAAAATTGACTTTTGCTAATAAATATGTCAGTGTAACAACCTAACCCAGGCAACAGTCTCTCTCTCTCTCTCTCTCTCTCTCTCTCTCTCTCTCGTCTCTCTCTCTCTCTTCTCTCTTCTCTCGTCTCTCTCTCTCTCTCCTGGTTTTTTTAAAATTATGGATGAAGCTATTGTAAAGCTGTAGTACAGACATAAGCAACAAAATCAAGAAACGGCTGATTGCAGACGTCATTTGCTGTCACTATAAAATAACGAAAAGAAAAACGCAGGCGAAATTGATGTTCAAAACTAGCGAAATCACACTTAACGCTTCTACAATCAAGTGTTGTGCCACTTTAAGCCCAACTTCTACCAGCCAAGTGTAATGGCAATGAGGATATCAATAGCTCAATCAGCTGAGATTTTGTGAATGTAAACAATATCGAATGCAAATGGCATACGATGATAATGCTTATATTCTGAAAAATATGTTTGACTTTTTCAAATTATCATTTTCTCCAGAAAATATTCATGTTAGGCTTATAGACCTTTTCGGTATTTAGAATTACGGATAGAGATCATACTCTTATAACAAAGAGAGAACTTGCTCATCCTAAGGTCTAATTATGGTAATCATTCTTGGTAATTGCTGTAATTAGCTGTTTTATGAACAGTATTAAAAGTTGTATCTCTAGTGATTCACTTGAATAACCTACAGATTTTGCCCTTATTAAGTTACAAATGTTTTGTTTAGTGTCGATAGTTGTGACTGTAGCTAAAAATTGGTACAACTATCGACACTTCGAGGGTTAGCCTATCATTAAAAATCTCACAGCATTTTAAGGTTGTTACACAAGGCCTCTTACATTATAATTTTCAGTAATCTTAAGTTCAATTGTGGTTCGTACCATTTTCCTCACCAAATAAGCGTGGGAACAACGCCTATTAGCGGCAACTGACCGAACCACTTTTGTTTACAAAAATCATATGATTCCTTGGGTCTGTTTCCAGATTTTTGGTTGAGCTCAGATGCAACATTTACTCAAAATTTTCCGTTGAATTCCAATATTTTGAGTTCTAATACGATCAAGGTCCAGGTCTCTACTGTAGTATATTTGGTATGAGATTCAAGGTTGATAGACTGGCATTTCTTGATGGTATTATGATATTTGAACATATATTATATGAACATGTAAATGTTTCTTTAAGAGACCCATATT
>NC_061096.1:51021076-51063540 GCF_015104395.2 Macrobrachium nipponense | reverse complement strand
AAGAGACCCATATTGATAGGTATGGACAAGTAGAGATTCATTTCCCTTCAAAAATACACAAATTTATAAAAGGAATATTTAAAAGGGGTTATAATTGAAGGTGACTACAAAGATAAAATGTAATTTTTTTATATTGTCTTTATTAGAAAATTTTTATTTACGCATGGCTCCTAAAAATAAATGTTAAATGTTCAATTCCTTGGTTAAGGTTGTCTGCAATTTTTGCGGTGTTAATTTCACAAAATTCATTGTCGGATCATAAATAAAAAATAATCATATTCTCTATGGAGATATTGGTCAATCAGAGCTCTCTATAACTCATTGTGGAGGTTCTATGACAAAAACATGTGCAAAAATCAGGGAAGAACAAATTTTAAGCTTAAATTTACTATAGGTATTGTGTGAGAATGATTTCTAAATATTAAAATGTACTTGAATTGACTCCTAAAAATGTTCCAATATTCTACATCTCTCTCCACCAAAGTCACTGATTAGTTGGTCACTGGGTGTATCCTAGCTTTCAACAATTTCTTTGAATATTGTGGGAGATGGCATGAAATTGCATAATGATACATTTGGAGGTTTCAGAAACATCATGGTATTGGAGTTGCTGTAGTTGGGCTCTATACTACCTTACTTTCCTTTAGTCATTACAGGCAGTCCCCGGGTTACGACGGTCTCGGCTTCCGACGTTGCGAGGTTTCGACGCTTTTCAATTATATTCATCAGAAATTATTTCCAGGGTTACGACGCATGTTCCAGGACGTATGTTCCAGAGTTACGATGCATGTTCCAGAGTTACGACGCCTACAAATGCTGATCTGCCAGATGAAATATGACACCAAAAATGCAAAATAATCAATATTTAAAGGTTTTGCAAAATAATCAATATTTAAAGTTTTTTTTTTGATGAAAAATGCAGTAAGAATGCAGTTTACATAGTTTTGAATGCACCTAAAGCATTAAAAGTAAGGTTTTCTTAGGATTTTTGACAAGGTTCTGGCTTACGACGATTTTCGGCTTACGACGCGTCTCAAGAACGGAACCCCCGTCGTAACCCGGGGACTGCCTGTATTTGACTCCTTACTGTCTTCTAGTCATATTTGACTCTTTGGTTTCTTATCGTGGTATTGGGTTGGTTAGTTAGGCTCTATATTTTACTTTCCAAGTCATATTTGGCTGATT
This sequence comes from Macrobrachium nipponense, assembly GCF_015104395.2. Lineage (NCBI taxonomy): Eukaryota > Metazoa > Arthropoda > Malacostraca > Decapoda > Palaemonidae > Macrobrachium > Macrobrachium nipponense. Next base: position 51,062,355 of record NC_061096.1, on the reverse strand, counting down.
GGTGTTTCATCATGGTAGTGGATTCATTATAATAGTCTCAGTATTTTGTTTTTCTTTAGTAATAGTCGCCATTTGGTGTCACACAATCATGATTATATATTTGTCTCAAAGTTATTTTGATCTTCAAACATAAACCGAGTAGTATCACAAGACTGACGACCTTGAGATGAAATTGTTCAAGGTTACCTTGGCAGTGCTCACTGATTTGTATTAGTATGTATGATTTAGACCATTGGAAGATATTCACTTATTTTGATCTCTATTCTGCAACATGGAACATCCTCTAGTATCAATAATGCCTGAATTTCCAGAGTTCTTGATAATAGTTTTAGGAGTGTCAAAATTGATGTCCAGCTGCCGTAGTGCAGTTCTGTCCAGCATCAGATGATTTTTGCTCCATTCATTGCAAAATTGCAAGACTCATCATTACATTCCTCATTACATTGTTGCTTGTGCAGTGTCCAGAGAAAATGTAAGTGACCTAGGAATGAGTTTTATTCATTGATTTTGGAACCTACTTAGAATTTGGTAGCAATGAAATTTTTGTTGTTGGTGCAATATTTGAAATTTATAACTCTCTGATCTTCACCACAAGACCCAAGGGGCAGCAACTGCAGTGGATGAACAAGATACGGGAGATGATGCTCATGGCTCTGAATGCTTTCAAGAAAATAGAAATGTATTGGAGGTATTGGTGCTTATGTAGGCTGCATTTGGTTAGGAATTAACATACTGTGAATTTATTTACTGTGGTGCATATTCACAAAATGAGCATTGTAATCCTGATAGCATGTTATTGTATGTTTATAACCAGTTTAATACGTGGTGGTTTCATTATCACTGTAATCAAGTATTGTGCTCAACCAGTGCTTGAAGTTTTCTGGATGGTAGACTACCCTTATAATATTTTCATGGTGTGTGTCCATTCATTGAAGTGATTTTTTTTGGTGTGGATTATCTTCACTAATGAAGTACAGCATGTTAATTTTTTCTGAAGATCGATATCCATAAGATGTAAGCCAGTTTTAGATTTTCATGGATTAGGATAAAGTTGTTTTGTTGTTCAAGGTGTAGTGGTACTCAAATGAGCACAGTATACATATCTCCTGGGCTGCATGCTCCTTGATATGGATCTTGCTTTTCAAGATGGTGGTCTCAAGAAATGCACAATGCCAGTGAGTTACATGGTTTTCTTAGGTTTTGGCTTACTCTAGGGTTGTAGATTCTCAGGTTTTGGCTCTCTAAGATTGTAGAGAGGGACCATGCAACCCATAAATCATAATTGTTCCTACACGATATACAAACCCTCGGTCCTTTACAATAGGAATATGCTTAAGGCGAAGCCGGACTGCCCACTGAATTCTTAACAAGGTAGTTAGTAGTTATCTGCCAGTCTGGTCATTGGTAGTCCCTCCGACTGGACGTAGACATTCTAATTTGCTTTTGGTAATCCTGGTGGGATTTTTCTTAGTTGTTTCTTATTGTGGATTATTATTGTTGTTGTGATAATGTGTTTGTGATATACTGAAGGCAAACCCCTGAATTGTGTTATTTCTATCTTTACGCTCTCGCCCGTCGTTGCTGAGACCGTAAATGTATTGTTTTGTTAATGGGGTAAGTACAAAGTCCATAGATGTTTTTACTCATGCTCTTGCCCATCATCGCCGGTAGTTTTAGTGTATGTATCGGCATACGTGCCGTATTCCTTTTTTATATGTAGTGGATAAAATGCAAATACTTGATTTGTGATTTTGTCCGTGTCTATCCTCGTGCCCTTGCTCATCGTCACCTTGAGCGTGAGTGCGATTTTTGTTTAGCATATTAATATGATTTCTTTCAGATTTGTATTTGGTATGCATGCACTCAGTGAATTTTGATTAAAGGAAGACCTGTTAGGAGGATAGACCCTGGTCCTGATACCAGCTCTGCTCTTCCCCCCTTTTGGTCTTCCCTGGGACTCATGACGCAGTGGCAGCATGGCTCACGTCAACGAGATCCCAGGTTGATTGCCTCGCCTAACCCACTCCCTTCTTTATACAGGCGGTGGACACCTGCTGGTCCTGTGTTTCTGCCATACTGCCAGGCATGTAATTGCGGGACCCGCGTCATCCAGCATGGCTCGCGCTCTCGCAGACCTGTTCCTGGCATTGCTGCTGCTCCCGCTTCCGGGCTAGAGAATGGTTCTGACTACGATCCTGAGGAGGCTGTTGAGGATAGGGTTGAAGACGGAGACGACGACCCCTTTCTCGATCTCCTCTTCATCCGTTTCCTTGTCGTCATCTGGCTTCTCCTCTCCCTCCCCTTCGAAGGTGGGAGACTGGGAAGCAGATGATAGCCTTCATGGGAGACTGAGAAGCGGATGATAGCCTTCATGAGCCTTTGAGGGGCCGGCATTCTTCCTTCGGGAGGAAAGCAGCTGGCTCTCTCGTTGGCTCTCTCACTCCCTTGGGACTGGGAACCGAGACTCTGCCTCTAGGGGCACGAGACTCGGGAGCCTTTGGAACTTGGACGATGCTCCGTTCTCCGGCCCCAAGTTCCATGGGCACGCCCTACAGAACTGGGTCCGTGTCAAGATCTCATTTGCGAGATTCCTTGAATGAACTAACGTCCAAGGGAAGTAGCACATCCACTGCCGAGATGTGGCTTCAGTTTCACATCACAGCAGTGGCACGGGACGAGAGATGTGGTCGAGCCGCGGCTTAACCCCCACCCCTCCCCCCCAGTGATGTCCAAACCTGGTTCTTCGTCGTGAGCCTAGAGCGTTGCATCTGCCCATGGGATAGAATCAACAGTACAGGCTACTTGGGATGGGGGGAGTCCCTTTCAACATCTGTAACGACGTTGCAAGTTCTCGCCAGGTAGTGAGCTACGTCCCTGTGAGCAGCAGCGCTACTCATAAGGCATCGGCACCTACCAGTGCTGCTACCAGTCCTGTAGTCACATACTTCTGCAGCACAGCAAGAGCAATCGTGACCAAGCTTGTTGCAAGTCTCCAGGGAGGCAGCCGCGTCTCAATGGGCAGCAGTGCTGCTCGTATGACATCGGCACCTACCAGCACTGCTAATATACAGTATGGGGAGATGACCATGTTCTCTCAGGGGCTTGCATCGCCTATACAATTGCGCTCTTCTGAACTCATGCACTTATCGCCACCGTAGGTTGGTGCAAGGGCTTGACTCACTTCCCAGGCAGCAGCGCTGCAAAGGGGAGTGAAAGTATATGATTCAACTCTCGTATTCCATTTATCACCCTTGTCATTGTCATCGTCATCCCGGTACGTCGTATCGTTCCTGGAGAAGGTTTTGAAGAAGAAGTCGAGGAGGAAGAGAGCTAGGGAGGTGTTGTCGTCTTCCTCAGGATACACCGGGAGGGGCGAGGTGAATGGTAGGAATCCCATAGAGACTTCTCCATTTGATTCAGCAATGGTAGCCTACATTCCTGGAGTCCTAGGACCCCAACGATTGAATGACGGAGGAGCAGATTGGGGAGACCGATCCCTGGAGGAACTTGGGCCTTTACCAATGGATTCGGACACCCCCGAAATGCAGAGGACGTTTGCAGAGATCGTTGCGCTAATCTGTCAGCACAATAATCTCGGGGAAGCAGCCACAACATCCTCTTCAGGAGATTGTCCCTCACGCCTCGAATTCTTTTGGGGTCCGTGAATTGGTGCATGATCTACCAGGAAGGGGACCAGTGCTGCTGACTGCAGGAGCCCAGCACTACTGCAAGTCCTTCTACCAGTCCTGCTAACAGTCCTGCTAACACGCGATCCCATAGAAGCTCCTGTCAACGGCCAGGTAACCGGGACCCAGTTTACCGGGGTCCAAGTGTGTCTTTGCATACCTGACGAGCAAAAGAATCTTTCTCAACAGGAAATAGCGACTGCAGAGTACTGTATTGGCAACCTTTCAGGCAGCCTCCTGCCTAGACTTGTGATTCGTCACGAGTGACTAGAGTCGCTGCTTCCTTTTCAGTAATTGTCCTGGAGGAAAACTCGGTGTTTGGGAGAGTATGTCTGTCTGGAGGTGGGACTTGCCTACTGCCTAGATTCTTGCTCTCGTTGGCCTTCCCACTTCTCCAGAAGTAGGGACCGAGTTTCTCTCCCCAGTGATCTGGAACTTGGGGCGGAGGATGCCTCTGGAGACCGAACCAAGGTTTGTTCTCCAATCTCTGTTCCCATGGGCTCTGCTCAAGGGACGGAGACCATGTCGGAATCTCGTTCGCGAGAATCTCCGAATATACAATCTCCTAAGGGAGGACATACATCCACAGCCAATGAGGGATTCTGTCCTTTCCAAGGCAGTGACATGGGGCGAGAGCAGGACTCGAACTCGGGCTTGGTCCCACCTGTGAAGAATCTGGATTCATCTACAAGGGTTAGGGACTTTGTCGCTATTCCTTGAGGCAAGACACCTGGAGGATAGTGGGAGGTCACTTGTTCGGCCCTCCTTCCTCAAGTTTCGGCCTCGAAGGGGGTTCGCTGTCACTACGGGTTGACACGACATCGTGAATCATTCCCCCTGACAACAGCACTGTTAGAGGGAATGAAAGCATTCAATGCCCCTTCTCATGCCTTTTACTCCTCGCACAACACACCGGGTCGGGCTCTCGACCGCTCCACAGGTGTTATGAGTGTTCGACCTGGTCTCAGCTTGATTGCATTCACATGGGATGTGTCTTTGAGATATCCCAATGTTTGCTTGGTCCAAGTGAACTCCTGTTCATGGTTTATCACAGGATGGAAATCAACTCCTAGAGTGTCTCTGGGATCTGAAGACCATGATAACTGTGAGAGGTTTGATTTCGAGTTCAAGCAGAGGACTTGCTACCTGTGTGGGCTGGTCGGGCTGGTGCATAAGTCCTACTCTAACTCTAGTACCAGCATGTTCAGGTAGACAGTAAGATGGTTCCAGTCTCAACAGGAACGATCTGTTCGGCCGTGTCTCATTGTCAGGCTTCAACTGCCACCCCTTGAGAGTCAGAACCATCAACCGAGGAAGAGACACAAACTGAGAAATGTTGCAGAAGTACGGGAACTGCAAGACGCACACCTCATGAACATCCTGAAACTCAAGGTTGCCTTTCTGGTTCTCCAAGAGTTTCGGGAGAGTTGATAATCAGCACTACAATAGTGGCACACGTCAATAAGCGATAGACTTGCCTCTCTCGAGCTTCTCCTTGACATTGCAGGTGATCGAGTGGGCAACAGCACACTCGATCGGGCAGTCAACCAGATGCATTCCAGACAAGAGGAATGTAATGGTAGACAAGCTTAGTCTTCAGTATCTGATGACTTCGAGAAATGACCAGGAAGAAGTACTAATCTGCTGCTAATAGAAATTTTCGGGTTGGAATGTTACCCACAGGCCCCTGGACACTTTTCCTTGGGATCATTGGTGGCTACTCGATAAGTAGTATATCTTACCCAGCTCCTTCATTGGATAGTATTGCATCCCGCTCGTTGTACGGTATGATTGAGTTGATTAGGGAGTGACTGGCTCCATCTTTCCTCTCTTTCATCCTACTCTCTCCCTTTGTGGGGGGGGGGGGGGGGGGGGCATACAGACCATTACATGCTGGATTGAGCGATTGGTGCAGGTATGACACTCCTTGGAGTAACCTACCTATTTTCTTGATTAGTTAATAGGAGTAACTCCTGCCCATTCCCTTCACAAGGCAGGGAAGAGGCACCTGGACATAAGACAAATTCATAGCTTGCATTTGCCTTATAGTATCCGACATATGGTTCTTAGCTTTCTCTTAAGGGGGACACATATTCTCTCCCTTATGAGTAAGCCCAGAAGACTGACTATGATCTTGCAGTTCTTAACTCCAATCAGTAGTCAGTGGCTGGATTCCCTTCCTAGCTCGTATGACCAGGAAGGAAACTGCAGGTAGGTGGAACCCTCAGTCGGTTCACTGGAGATGACTCAGATTCCACCCTCCAATCAGTGAGTCTTCTTATTTTAAAGGACCAAGGGTTTGTATATCGTGTAGGAACAAATCACAATTTTTGAAAGTAAATTGTATTTTTCCTAAGTACACAAACCCGAGGTCCTTTACACTAACTGCCCACCTCATGCCACCCCTCAATCTGCAACCTGGGCCAAAGCAAATTGGAATGTCTACGTCCGGTCGAAGTGACTATCAACAACCGGATTGGCAGGTAACTACCTAACTGCCTTGTTAAGAATTCAGCGGCCGGTCTGGATTCGCCTTAAGCATATTCCTATTGTAAAGGACTTCAGGTTTGTATATTTAGGAAAAGTACTACAATTTACTTTCAAAAATTGAGATTTCATCGTTCAAGTCCTAATTATGTTAACTTAACTTTAGCAATTAGTTTTAAATTAACAGTTCATTACTGATATTACTGTATTATTATCATCAGATTGTTATGCAGTAAACAGTTTCCTTGCTTCTACATTTGGGATGCATTCCACTGTGACCATTTGCATTAGAAATACAGTACAGGAAGACCTTGATAACTCAGAACAAAGGGGCTTGGGTTTTTTCTAACTTGGGTTTTCCAAGCTGTACCAGATTTCAAGATACTGGTAAATTTTTTTATGAAAAAAGAAGTTTTATTTGAATACAGAATTAACCATGTTAAATAGTCCTTGGCTATCCATTATGATGTATTATCCAAGGAACAAATTGGAAAAATCTGAATTATTTCATCACAAACCTATTAGTTATACTGTGCCATCATTTGCAGTCTGGAATGTCCCCATTCATTTCCTCCAGACATGAGATGAGCCAGCTGTTCAGGTATGCTGACCTTGGCCTCTTTAATGGTTACTTCTCTCCACATACTTTTTAGTACTGTCATTGCATCTGTAAAGGAATCTCCCTTCCCTTTTTTTGTCTTGGCAATTTTGGAACCATCATATTATCCATTAATATTAATTTCCCTTAGCTTTTTCTGTTGCATACAGGTTTTGTCAATGCTGGCATTATGTAAGTACGGCTTGATTATATTTTGTGCTTTTTTTTTTAATTTTGACCTTAATTTGTGGGGAATTAGGTGTTACAAGTATGTTTTAACAATGTTTTCATTAGTTATTTTGGAATTTTGGTGCACTAGTTGCTTGATAGTAAGCACCAAGAGGTACCTGTTGGGTTACCTTTAGTTTGTTGTCTGCAAAGTACTGGTTTAGGTTTTTATTTGCCAGTGTTTTGGTTTTTAACATTTTTACATGAATTTCATGTTACTAATGGTATATTTTTCCTAGATTTCAGTTACGGTACTCTGTTTATCCTTTTGCCTATACTAATTGGTATCTGTAACACTGTCAAGTTTTTATGTTGTCTTATTGTATATGTTTATGTATTTGTGTACACTACTTATAGTAAAGTTCAAATATTGAGATTTTGTAAAGATCTGGACTTTTTTATGCACAGAAAAAAATGATTTGAAGAGAAAATACGTCTGAGATAGTGAAAAGCTAATGTTAGAAGCAAAACTGTAAGTAGCAAAATTTCAGTGTAGTACATGTATTATTGCATTTTGTTAAAAATTTTCAGTATTAATGGTAAAACATTATAATTATAAGGTAAAGGTTCAAAGATAAAAGATTAAGCTATGCATATCTTAGTTTAACCAGACCACTGAGCTGATTAACAGCTCCCCTAGGGCTGACCTGAAGGATTAGATATTTTTTCGTGGCTAGGACTCTGGCTACCAAATCGGTAGGCGAGCACGTAACCCATTTGTCTAATAAGGAACTATGGGTCAAGGATAAAATCTTAAACAATTGTAAAATAATTATACAGTATGGAATTGCACGTTTCAAAGAAATTTTGGGAGAATGAAGAGCAATAATTCTCTCTCTCTCTCTCTCTCTCTCTCTCTCTCTCTCTCTCTCTCTCTCTCTCTCTCTCTCTCTCTCTCTCTCTCTCTCTCTCTCTCTCTCTCTCTCTCTCTCTCTCTCATATTTTGAAAAAAATTTTATGAGTGAAAATCAGCTTATTATGTATATAGTAATGTTTATATTATCTATAGTAATTACTTTTATTATTGAAATAAGCAAAATATTTTTTTTTTATTTTATTATGTAAAACCTTGCAAAGATCAGGAAGACAATGCCCATCTCCTCCCCTTACCCTTGGATTTTGAAGGTTTAGGTACCATCCCTTATGAGAATTGGGAATTCTAAGTGTATTATGGTTAAAATTAACATAATAATGATGTTGATGATGATAAACAAAGATTTACTGTGGTTTATATTGCAGTGTGTCTGTGTGTGTTAGTATCTGTCTGTACAATATTTTCATTTTGTTTTGTTTTGCTGTGCATACTTTCAGTATGCCTCAGCAAGCTTTGCAAGGTATTCCAGGAAGGGTATTTTGTGTCTTCATATCATCACCGGAGATGGACCTGTACCTATATGTCACGGGTTGCCTGCAGCTACTTGTGAGACCCGCTTCGGTTGGTCACCTGCCCAGTGGTCACACATAAAGGTGTTATAACACCAGGAGAGATAAGCAGACATATCAAGAATTTTTCTCTTCCTTGGTTAAGGTGAAGGCGTGGCAGCTTTCAATGATGAGCTTTTACCCTCTGCCCAGTCAGCCTTCTCACCTACAGATCCTGCTGCACTTGCTGTGGCTGTTGATATATTTGTCTGCTTGACTGACTTCCTGCACCACTCGACCCATGTTAGGCTGTACCTAGTATTCTGTCTACATTCCTGACTACTGCCTTTTCTGCTTTAGATGCACCAGTGGCAAGTACCTTCGTAGCACATTTGAAGGTATAAAGGCAGCAACATGGGTAAGGCTGATGCTGGCCCTCTAAATTTCATAATCAATCAATGCCCTGTTGCAGTGTCCTTGACACCAAGGTTATGCACTCATGGTCAATGCCCAGCATGCTGTCCAACTAAGAGAGGACCAGGGAGAGCTTTAGTCACTATCCCCATATCCATAGCTTGCTTACAGTAATGTTGTGTTACCAGTGACATGTATCAAGGAGTGAGGTGCTTAAACTCAAGCTTTCAGTACTGCAGAGACCTGGCAAAACCAGCTGAGCCACCACAACTATTGCAGGAAAGCACTTTTTTCTTTATGCCTGAAGTGAATCAGGGCCAACTTGTTCTGGCTATTGCAATGTAGTGCATGCAGTAACTGCTATTTTGCCTTACCTGTATCAGGTGACCCTGCTGTTCCTGTTGTCAACAGTGCCCACTCTTGGCAGCTCTTGCTGTGCTTACACTGCCTACTTTTCAGGCAAGTGTTTGCAGCTGTGATTGATTCTGTAGTTGCTATGACGACTGTGCTGTGCTTTGTAATTTTGTTTGCTGCTGTTTACTGCACATGTTTTGCTGTCTCTTATTTGACTAGGGTTTGCAGGCTTCTCATTCTGCTCCTGTGACTTGGACTGCTTCAGCAGCACTGGCTTTATCTTCACATGCTCCAATTATTTCTGTACATTGTGTTTGTAGTTCCTGCAACATATGCTGCAGGAACTGCTGCCTGATAATGCTTTATCTGCTGCTGTTGAACCTCCAACTTTATCTTTACTGTCCCATTTTATGAATAATGAATATTACTAGGAACCTTTTCATATAGCTACCTAGAATTGAAGATATACCACTACCTAGCTTCGGTTGTGCTGCCTGCTTGAGACTTTTTTTTTTTTTTTTTTAAATGCTGGTTGACCTGGTCTAGAAATTTTTATAGAAGGTAGTTGGCATTACTCCTCCACCTTCCTTTCAAGTGCCTCTCCCTGGCTTTTGTTGATGCCCCATTGTCCTTGAGATCTCTTTGATCCCTATGACCATGGCCATTAGGTTGAGAGGTTTGTGGCTATTAGGTTGAGAGGTTTGTGCTGGACTTCCATTCTGCTTTTTAGGGTAGTGGAAACCTGGACCTTGTCTGTCTATTAATCATGTGTCCTACAAAATGACCATATCAACTTGGTTGAGAGCCGAGATGATGATAACGAGGCAGCCCAGGCATTTCTGGAGGTAGCTTTCTCTGAAATCGTTGGTTACGTTTGCAAATTTTTCAATAACCACAACACCCAAAGCAGGTTGCAACTGCAGCGTTAAGTCCTAACAGTAATTTTGTCAACCTACCACTTGATCTAGAAAAAGGTCAGAGAGACCTCTGAAGGATATGTGTACCCTTTTATGGCTGCCGTTTGCACTACCTTTCTAGTTAACCACAGAATGAAAAAGTTGAAGCTGATTCAGTGTTGCTTTTAGTAGGGGGACCATTTCTTAGTTAAGGAAGGAATGGCTAAGTGTGGTCCAACATCCTATGCCACCTTTAGTAACCCTCTCATTTGGTGTGACTGACACTATTGAGAGTTCTTGGCTGTCACCACTGTGCAGGAATGGATCCTCAATGGTAGAAGAGACCAAGCTGTTGGAGATGGTTATGAATCCCAGGAGGATAGTAGTTTCTTTTGGTAGGGCATCATTCCAGCCTGTTCTTTGAACATTATACACCTGAAGTTCTCATTGTGCATGCCCTGTTCCTGTTCCTGTTCATTGTAAGAAGGGAAATCATCCTGAATCTTTTACCATTTTGTTAAGTACATACAGTTTTAAATAAGATTGTGAAATATAGGCTTGAAATTGGGTTGGAGTTTACCGCCTTTATTCTTAAGATATTTATAAAAATGTGATATTGTCATTTGAACAGTATGCAGAGTGCCTTTCAAACAAAAATTTGTTTGATTAACAATTACAAAAATCAGTTCAACAGATTTATATATTTTATAACTAATTCTTTATTTTGCTATGTTTACAATCTGGTCTTAACTAACATTTATCTGATGTGTGTGGTGACTATCTACTTATTTGACCATCTTGGTTAAATATTTTTTTATTTGTAACTTTTTTTTATTATTTTGCTGTTTACTTCTTAACTCTCATGTACCTTTTCATTTTTGAGTGTTGTTTTATGTTATGTAAATTAACGTGACTAATTATCCGAGGTAATACCTTGTACAACACATTAGATAACTTATTGATATGATACTCATCGAGGACTATGGTCTCCTGTCAAAGCTGTCATACAGTAAATAAAAATATAATGGAGTGTTGTTTCACCCAGTTTTCATATGGACTAAAACTTATTTACAGACTTTGCCACAGCATATCAGATTCTAGTGTATACTTTACATAGCCATGGAATCTGCTTGAGAAATCACAAACAAATCTTTTTCTTATTCTTTTATGTGTGTGTGTTTGTGTGTGTGGTGAGAGCTTGTATGTATGTGGGAGTAAGTGCTTGCAGATGCAAGTGGTTTCAAATGAATGAATGAATTAAGCTTACCATTAGCTTTTGAGATTTGTTATTGCTGGAAGCAGCAAAATCTCATTACTATAGTGTAAAGTCAAAGTTCATTATTGAGAGGCTATTCCTTTGTATTTGGTACCAAGTGGAAGCAGTAAAGTTTTAAGAAAAGCTTTTAACCTCAATGTTGTTAGTAAAGCTACCATCATGCTAAGTTCCGTACAGTTTGGTTTTTAGTAGAGAGGGTTACATTATGTAACCATAGTTTTGACTTGAATTAATGGTGCCAAATGGAATCAGTATCTGAATAAAAGATCCCAAATGAAATCAGAATCTTTTTTTCACCTCATCTTTGTCGGGGACTAGCCCAAAGCTAGCTAGCATATAAAAACACGGTATCTTGCAGGAAGAAAAGAAGTTTCTCATTCAGCAGTATGTTTCAGGAAAATACCATTGAAACCAGCAGATAAATCTTTAGTGTTTTATCCTATATACTGTGCTATGACACTACATAAGCTCCTTTTCTTTTTCATACATTCAGGATTTACAGGCTATGTGGTATATTTAAAAACAAATGAAAATTATGCTAATATTTGAAGCTATTTAATGTCAGTGGGCTAATAATGTATTGAGTTATCGCCTGGGTATAGATTTTTAATAGTATTTCTGTGGAAACAAGATAATTATCCACAAATCTAGGAAAAAATATTATTTTAAAGACAGGCTAGTCAAACTTAAAGTATGAAATGGTTAGAAATTATCCAGTGCCAGATATGTCTATACATTGTTTAGTTTTATAGACTAGGAATTGGCATATTTTCCATATTGTAAAATGAAAGTATGAGCTATTGACTGGATTTTCCAGTCATTCTGTATATTGACTTCGAAGTTTTTGTGATTTAGTTCATTCTATTGTAAGTTTTAGTGTCATTGGAAGATCACCAAAGTGCTATCTGTAATGTTCTCAGTTCTTTTAATGTCAATGTAAAAATGATGCTTCTGATGTCATTTTTTTTCTAACGGTGGTTTCCTCTACATCCTAGGGAGGATCGGGCCTAGGAACCTTGGCCAATCAGATTGCTAAGGCACGACAGGAAATACAAAATTCACTAGCCTCTGTGAGTAGGTCCTGTTCATGTTTCATTCTTGACAGTTGTCTAGTAGGTATAGTGAGGTTTTTTTCTCTTTTTATGGGTACATTATCTATGTAGGTGTTTATATCGTTGGTTATACATAGCCACAGACAGTGTATATTCTCTACACTTTAGAAACACACTATGTTCAGGTATTTTTTTAAAACAGACTGCATGTTCAGTGTGCATCTCCAAACGTACGTTGCTTGAAGTTCTCTATCTTGATAGTGTAGGTTATGCTGAAGTTTGCTTTTATTTCGTAAACTATGTATTTTTACCTTGGCATGTTATGTTATTGCTGCACCTGCTATTGATTTCTCTTATGCATTTTCATTTGTGATTGGCTTTAGTGTATATCACTATGCTGTGTTAAGGTAATTGCACAGAAAATTATTATGAATGAGTTAAAATGCTGTAATCTGGTGTTTCAGGGATAAACCTTGATTTCTGAAATGGGGAACTGGTGGAACTGTATTGAAAGTAGAAATATGTATCGAGGGATATTCTTTTCAAGTTTCATTCTTATCTCTGGCTTAACATTATCAGTTGCTGAACAGATTTCTGATTCTGTAAAGCTGAAGCTTCTCACTGTTTGATAAAATGACTGTAAATGCTGAGGCAAATGTATCCCACTAAATATATGTCAGTGTTTAACCCATGTGGCACCTTACCTTCAGTGGTGTTCTGTTATGTGGTCACTTTACTCTAAATACAGTGGATTGTTAAACTGCTCATATCTATCAATGCTTTTTTCATGTGAATGATTTATTCATGTGAAAACTTTTTTTTATGCAAAGTTATAGGTTCAAAACTGAAATAGTTCAGTTGCCAACATTTAGATTGATGTCCCTAAATTTAAGTACTGCACTGCCCTAATCACTGATACAAACTGGTGATGAAATAGATAAATATACACTACGTACCATAAATTTATTGTAATGGATTGACTTGTGTAGATGGGCTTAAAAATAGTACATGTGTATGAATACACCCCTTATATATAAAATATTCACTGTAAAGGTTTTCACATGGAATTTTAGTAAGTTTTTCACTTGAATCAGGGTGTTGATTCTTCATTTGTTACACTTGACAATCTATTAATTAACTAAAGGCATCAAATTGATAAAAGTCGATGGAGGTAAGTCAATTTTAGATTTATGAAGTGTTACATTACTTGTTTCTGTATTCAAGTAATTTATAATATGGTCAGGGTAATGAAATTCCTTGGCAAGATTTTCAGAGATTTATTTCATTAGCAAGTTTTTAGCAGTTGGTCTTGAGGGTACCATAATTGGTGTTAAACAATATTGAAAGGTTGTACCATCTTATTTTTTTATGTATGTATATTTTTCAGTGTGAACTGGAATCAGTCATTGAAATTGTAAAAAAAAGGTTGTTAACAGGTGAAAGAGTTGGCACTACTTTCTTGCTTGGTATGTGTATGATCCAGGGATTGTGTGTGCAGGCAAAAACTACCTGGATAAACAGGTCACTGCTGCATGGTTCAAGCAGCAGGTCAAGTACCTAAACATGCTGGCCTCCATGAGGTTTTTGGAGAAGCTTGTTTTGCAAGAGCCACTCAACCTGTGCTCTCTTCGGTGGCAATAAAGTACCATTGGTCAGCTTTAAGTACGTTCCTCATTGGACGAGTGGTTAATGTGCTTGCCTACCATTTCGGTAGTCCAAGGTTCGATTTCCCGCTCTGCCAATGTGGAATGAGAGGAATTTGTTTCTGGTGATTAGAAGTTAATTTCTCTATATAGTGTGGTTGGATCCCACAATTAGAAATATCTAATCCTTTGGGCCAGCTGTAGGAGAGCTGTAATAATCAGCTCGGTGGTCTGTTTAAACTAAGATATACTTATCTTCAGCTTTAAGTGACCTTCCCTCCAATCTCATACCCTTTAGGAGGGAAGTGAGGACCTTGTTTGGTGGCTGGGTCTGGTGGTGTAGTATTGATGAGTAACAACACTGTTTCCCTTCACACCTCTTGTGAAGTAGCAAAACAGATGCTTAAGTAGGTGGCTCACTATATCTTTTGAGTAATCTGGCTAGAAGGAATATTTTAACAGACCAGCTTAACTGTCAAGGGCAGTTAGTTGAAATCTACTTGCCCTAACTTAAGATCTTGAGTGGGGAAAGGCTTTGTGAGGTTTGGCGAACTTTTATGGTTACCTTTTTTCCATGGACATAGAAAGTGCCAGTTTTTCTGCCCATCTCTTCCAGATAACAGGCTGCCTTGCAAAATGCCTCTTATTAGCCCTTGGAACCTCAAGATATCTGCATTTTTTCCTATGATTCTGATTTGCTTAGTAACCAATTGATGTTTTTCCTTTACACGTTCCAGATAACCATGGTAGCTTCTTGTTTGCCCCATGCCTAGTGGCATCCTGAAATGCTAGATATCCTGGTTGAGACACCAGAAACATGAATAGGTAGCCTGAACTACCATGGACTAAGGAGCAGACCATCTCTGATTGGAGTTATACATAGACAGGGTCTTTCTCTGGTTAGAGCTATTTTGCAGCAAACTTTCGTCCACCTTCATCAAGATAAGCCCTTCTCACTCCCTGTGGTGAAACATGTTGTTTTGTCTTGAGCCAGGTCTTCCAACTGAAGGGCATGCTGGGGAGTTCTGAACAGTCTTGCTTTTGTTAGCTTCAACTTCCAAAGTGGGATGTTACTGCATCCTAGTAGATCCTTGGGAGAGGCCTCAAATCAAGATCTCACCATCAAGGCTGGCTCTGCTAGTTTTAGTTTCATTTGAGCAGGGTCTGACAAGAGGCTGTACAATCTCTTGATTCCCTACCTCTTGAGAAATTATCTGTGAGCAACTTGAGATACTTTTGTGCCCAGTATGAGCCTTGCAGCATATCCATGAGACTGACCTCTTAGGCTGGAATGTCACGGTCTCTATACTACTGGCAGGCACAAGAAGCTGGTGTCCAGAACACAGTTTGTGTTTGGCTTCATGAAACAATCAAATGGACAAGCAGTGTCTTATGAGGTGGGCATTTGTTCAGTTCTGACAGAAGCTTGTGAAGCCAGTGGTATTCAAATAAGGGCAGGTGTCAGGTGGTATCAGCTACCTGTACGTCATTTTACCCCATGGATATTATCCACAAGTCCTTGAACCTTTCTCTTTAGGATTGTGAGGCTACCCAAGAGTTTGAGTCATCTTCAAGCTCCAGACTCCTCCTAGGCAAATAAGTATCTGGTTCTCCTTTCTTCTTTCTTCTTCCTCTGCAAGGTAGCAATCAGGATGAGTTTTAGGGCTTCAACTCACAAGTGCGACTTCCTTCATGTGATCCCCTATCTTTAGGGCAGCAAGACACTTCCAGGTGGAGATTCAGCTTACCAGTTAGTTAACCAACTATCCTTTCACCTAATGAGATAGTTTCTTGCATAAAAGATAGTGGTTTGTATTTCTGTGGGAATTTGCATTTTTGCTATGTGTATAATCCAGAGCTTTTTGTCATAATCATACTTCAGCTGTCCCTGGTGCCAGAGAAAAAGGTAGTTGATGATAGCAGGTGAGTTTGGGGTCCTTTCCCAGTTACCCATCTACCACAAGTTAACTACCTTGATGCCAAGTTTCAACAACTGACTCCAGCTTGTGCTAAGGAGTACTCGGACTTTAACGGCTGTGGTTTGTATACTGAGGAAACATACAAATCACTATAAATGTGTGATGTGTTACTTTTGGTGATTCAGGTTACTTTTAGTTTTTATCTTATGTCAACACAGTACATGATTTTACATTACTGTGCATTGGTTTTACAATTATGAATCTAGTGCACGGGAGGTTCGTAATTCTGATGTGTACATAGCTATTTGCTATTGTATTGGATTGATGGTCTGAGATGGTCATTACCTGGTACTACAGTTTAGTAAATGGTGCTCCAGTGTACAAGGGCCTAATGGAATGTACTCTCAATTCATAAGTTTTGATTTCAGAAAATTGAGTGGTTTTCAAGATCAAGTAGAAAAAGTATATCAGTGACTTATACTTTGTTTAGCATGTTGGTAGTGAAAATTAGTTTGTTTGAACATGATTTTATTATAAAATTGCCTTGGGATGTGCTTTAGATATTTCATTAGAATTTGGTTGGTGTGTGATAATAGAAAGTAGTGAGTATCATAGTTGTAATGTAGTTTTGTTTCTCTGCATATTTTAGAATTTTTTGCTTATCCATATGTAAGTTGACAAAATATTTTAATACTTTACTATTATGTAAAGCCCAACTTTCTTCAGGTAACCGTTATTCCTCAGTACTTAATTTTATATGTATTGTACTTCTTGTTCTTTGGAGTTACCCTATAGTGTGCATGCTTATACTTTTCAAGTTTAAATCATATCCCCCAGCAGAGATAAGTTCATAACTTTTAATTGCTAAATCTGGGATGAACCCTTTGTGCAGAAAAGCCTACACATATGAATCATCAGCAACATATCAAACACCTCATTTACTCTTGCATATGTTCAGTTGCTTCTTGAATTTTAAATCCTTTGTGTTTTCACACCCATATCACTAAAACTCTAGGTTGTTTCTCCATACTTCAGATGCTCATGAATTACCTTTTATCAACAACTTTGTGTTCTCCCCATTTCTTTCCATGTGAATAGTCATCTCAAAATTCCATTTTTTTTTCTTTTACTTACACAAATTTTGTTATATTTCTTTTTCAATACTTACCCTATGTAACTTGAACAGCTCATATTTATTCAACATCCACACTTCATTTTCATAAAGGAGATAGCTTAGCTTCTTACAGTCTCACCATGGCTCCATTGATACACACAACCTCTTCACAGTCCTTTGCTCACACCCTGATCATATTCCTTTCTTCACCTTTTCTGACTTGTCTCAGTCTACTATAATCCTGTACGTATATTTAGCGTAGTTTCAAATATCAACTATTCCTTCCTCCCTTTTATTTAAATTGATGTACATTGCTTAGTCTTCCTGGTTTTTGTCTTCATCTTTTGAAGATTTGTATACTGGAACTCTCCCTAGTTTCTTCATTATATTTTCTGTTCCTGACCTGTACATCTATAAATCTTCACTTGATTCATTACTTGGTTTCTAATTCCACCCCCATGCATCCACTTCTAACATTCATTTACTGATTTCTCATATTACACCATTACATCATCACATTGAGCCTTTATTTGGTGCTATTGTTAACTTTTTGAGGGTAGTGTATACCATTACAACATTTTTGTTTTATGCTCAGATTTGTCTCATACCTTTTTTCATAAACTTTTATCCACAACCCTCATCTCTCTAAATTTACACTGTTTTGTCTATATTCAATCCTCACCTCTCTTACATTCCAAATTATAATCATAAATACACTTCTGGTATACTGAGTAATGTTTTGCCTCTACTATAATATTTGCTGTTTTCTTGGTCACCTATACAATTGTTCCTTTCTCCCATTCATACTATTTTCCCTATCTTAACAAAGAGTACATATCTATACAATTATTTCTTTCTCCCATTCAGGCTTTTCTGCATCTTGACAAATACCATAGTCAGCTGCTTGTTCATGTTTTGGCCACTGTATTGTAGCATTTCACTTGTAAGTGCCTCAGTGGCGTGATTGGTATGGTGTTGGCGTCCCACCTCGGTGGTCGTGGGTTCGATTCTTGGCCATTCCATTGAGGAGTGAGAGATGTGTATTTCTGGTGTTATAAGTTCACTCTCGACATGGTTAAGTTCACTATCGACGTGGTTCGGAAGTCACATAAAGCTGTTGGTGTTGGTCCCGTTGCAGAATAACCACTGGTTCCATACAACATAAAAACACCATAAAAACAAACAAACAAACATTTCACTTGTACAGTAATTCTCTCAATTAGTATTGCCATTCTATTCATCATTTTCTTAAATTACCCTCTTTACACCCTTGACAGTTACTTGAATAGATGACTCTGCTGATGACTTTCCCTGTGTAGATGACGCTCTTGACTTTTTGAATACAATGATGTTCTCAGCTGGTCTTCAATCTATACCTAGGACTTCGGGCAAATTTGTCCGCCGACCAGTTCCCTGGTGGACACGTAAATGCCAGGAAACTCATAGAAATATGAGATCTGCCTTCACCAGATACCGCAGACGAAAATGTGAGTATTATCGTGTAGAATTTCGAAAAGCAAGAGCTCATTTTCGCATGGAAATCAAAAAAGCACGAAAAGAATCTTGGACGATATTCATATCTTCACTAAATTCGAAAACTCCTCTGACTCTAGTTTGGAAGAGAGTTAGAAAAATAGCAGGCAAGTTTACTCCTTGTCAACCTCCCGTTATCAAGGTGAATGGTTGTGAGGTAGCAGACCCCCAGTTAGTGGCAAATGAGTTTGCTAATCATTTTGCTAATGTTGCGAAGAAAAATGATGATAGACCCTATTCAGCTCAAAGACGGATAATAGAACAGGTCGAAATTGATTTTAATACCATAAGACATGAGCAATACAATGCTCCTTTTACTATTAGAGAATTTGAATCAGCCTTGAATAAATGTAATGAATCAGCTCCTGGACTGGACGATATAACATATTCAATGATTAAGCATACCCCTGAAAATACCAGACTTTTCATATTAAGCCTAATTAACAGAATTTACAGAGAACATATCTTCCCCAAGCTTTGGGAGAAGTTGAAATTACTGCCATTTGTGAAAACCTGGAAAAGATCCATTCAAGACAGAAAATTATCGTCCTATCGCATTAACTTCTTGTTTGTGTAAGATCATGGAAAAAATGGTGAACACACGATTGATGTGGTACTTGGAAAGAGGTAAATATCTGTCGCCTGCTCAGTGTGGTTTTCGGAGTATGCACTCCACAACTGATGTATTGGTACGAATGGAATCTTCAATATGTGAAGCTTTTGCCAACAAGCAACATCACATCACTGTTTTCTTTGACCTAGAGAAGGCTTATGATACAACATGGAGATATGGCATTTTGAGGGTCCTTTATGAATGTAACCTGAGAGGCAATTTGCCCCTGTTTATTAAGGCTTTTTAAAAAATAGGATATTTCAGGTTCAGGTTGGAGCAATAATGTCAGATGTATTCAATCAGGAAGAAGGAGTACCACAAGGAAGTGTTTTAAGTGTAACCTTGTTTGCCTTGGTAATCAATGGGGTTTCTAAAATAATTCCCCCAGATATAACATATACCCTTTTTGTTGATGACCTATCGAGTTCCTTTGCAGCATCAAGGATGGCAGTGGCTAGACGCCGCCTTCAGCTCTGCATTGATAATATAATAAAGTGGGCTGAGGTTAATGGTTTTAGATTTTCCGCCAGTAAAACTGTAACTATGCACTTTTGTCGTATAAGGGGAATCCACCCTGATCCAGATCTATTCATTCATAGGCAGAGAATTCCATGTGTTGGTGAAACAAGGTTTCTTGGCTTGATTTTTGATAGCAAGCTGACCTGGATTCCACATCTGAAATATATTAAGGCAAAATGCTTAAAAGCAATGAATTTGCTGAAAGTCGTGTCTCACACTTCGTGGGGTGCAGACCGAACTCAGATGTTGAGATTATATAAAGCCTTGGTCTTTTCAAAATTAAGTTATGGGTGTGAGGTGTACACTTCTGCAAAGCCAAATAGCCTTAAAATGCTCAACTCAATTCATCATGGAGGAATACGGTTGTGTACTGGAGCATTTAAATCATCTCCCACCGAGAGCATGCTTGTAGATGCTGATGAGGTGCCACTGGATCTTCATTACAAGCGTCTGCTGGTTCGGAGCTGGTATAGATTCCAGAGGCTACCTAAGTCTTTAACCAGCATTTGTATGAGAAATGAAAGGCATTGGCAGTTTTATGAAAATCACCCCAAGCAACCTCATCCATTCGCTTTTAGAGTCAATACCATTGTTCGTGAATTAAACATGCCAAGGGTCGAGATTTTACCAGCAAAATATTCAGTTAGTCCCCCTTGGAACTTCCCAGAGGTAAAATTCTGCAGATATTTCAATTTTACCAAAACAGAATTGTCCAGTGAGGCCACGCGGTCAATATTTTTAGAACATTCCTTGCAACATGACGACTCCACTGCAGTTTTCACGGACGGCTCAAAGTCAGATGCTGGCGTCGGCTTTGGTGTAGTCTTCCCTGATGTAGAGAGGAGTGGCAGGTTATCATCTGTTGCATCAATTTTTACAGCAGAGTTATATGGAATTTTAAAGGCTTTAAAGGAAGTTTTAATTCGGAATGAAAGTAATTTTATTATATATTGTGACTCAAGAAGTGTTCTTCAGTCACTGGAATCTTTAACCCTTTAAACCCTCTGATTTTAGATATATTGGAATGGCTGCTTTTACTAAAAAGAAGAGGAAAAGAAATAAAGTTCTGTTGGGTGCCTTCTCATGTTGGGGTGGCTGGGAATGAGAAAGCTGACCAACTTGCAAAGTCTGCGGTCAGCTCCCCAGAACCCACAAGATGCCTACTACCATATCGGGATGTGTATCCTCTAGTAGGTCAGAGAATTAAAAAATGTTGGCAGTCCCAGTGGGAGGATATTTTAAACAATAAAAAAATGCGTAGTATCACGTCTTCAGTGTCTCCTTGGCCATATCCATATATGCCAAGGAGACAAGAAACGATGTTGTGCAGATTGAGGATTGGACATACAAGACTCACCCATGGGTTCTTGATGTCTCGTGAAAATCCTCCGTTTTGCGAGAACTGTACTGTGCCCTTGACTGTGAGACATTTGCTGGTTGAATGTCCCAGACTTGGGAATTTGAGACATAGTTTCATGTCTTGGGGTCGTGACAGAGTTGGTAATTTTATTCTAGCTACAATTCTTGGAAAGGATTGTAATATAGAGCAGTTATATATTTTTATGAGGGAGGCTGGCCTCCTTAACCAAATTTAAATTATACATAGATTGTCTATGTAAGAACTTTTATATATGAACAAAATTTTTATATAATATATTTATAGATTTTTATATGAAATTTATCAAAAATTTAGTTTTTTTATATTTAATTTATTTCGGTGTCAATTACCCAGATGATGTGACGCCAGATATAATACACAATCAATCAATCAATACTTGAATGAACCTCTTTCCTTCCTTCAGCTAGTTTCCTTTCTGTCTTCTGCATTGAAACATCATCAAAATATTCTCCTCATGAATAATCTTTCTCTTTTGATTTACTTCCTTATGAAATAAGAGTGTCTTCTTTCTCTCACGTTCTGTATCCATCTCCTGATGTATCTGTAAGTGTTCTTCTCTGCTGTCATGTAATGGTACTCATAATATAATTTTCATGTAACCACTCATTTCATCATCTCACCACCTAATTTTTTTTTTTATTCCCCTTTCATGCCCTCCTATGACATCTTGAATTTTATCTTACTCATGTACTTCTTCCTCCTCCATGTTTTTTACCCTAGCCCATCTACGTATCTGATTTCACTGTGTAGGCTATGCTTTCCTTACTTCCTTATACTAGATCTTAACCAGTATACAGTGTTCCCCCCCTATTTGCAGACGATTGCCCCCCCCCATGAATAGCTAGAACCTGCAAATAGTTGAAACCCCTATAAAAAACACATAAAACTGCCTATTTTGTTAGTTAGAACTCATAATAAACTCACTAAAAATGTTTATACTACCTTTTTTATAATAGTTTTATCACAAAGTGCATTTTATGATGAAATTGATTAAAAAACCCAGGAATTTGTGGATAATTCTCATAGAAAAATAACCACAATTAGGCGAATTTTTCGTGAAAGGGGGGAGGGGGGTATTATGTTCTATAGAGAAGTCTGTGAATACCGGGTGGTTCACTGTACTACATTTACAACCATATTTCCAGCCCTTTTCCAAATTTAAGTTTTTATTAATCTTAATTTGGCTATTGCTCACCATTGCATCCCACATTAGTCTCTACATCTGTATTCTTGGCAACATACACTGCGTCCTTGACTTACATCACCACTAACTCATGGCATTTAGAACTTTAGTGGTTTTTCAGTGCCGTTAACAGCGTGTTACAGCACTGATGTTGCATCAAGTTGATGGCGCTTACAGCGCTGCTTGATGCAACATTAATTTATGGCACCATGAGTGCTGTTGGAGCGCCGTTAACAGCGAAAAACTGACTTCCGGGGGAAAATCAGCTTACGGTGCATTGCTGGAATGGATCCCCCGCCGTAAGTCAAGAACGCACTACATAATATATTTTCCTCATTATTTTCTCTTTCCCAAGTACAGTTTATCTTCCTGTTAAGACCTCAGGTTTGTTAGTTATGAAAATACAAATTGATTAAAAAATTTCTCATGTTAGCCATGGTTTTTCCATGTCTTCATTTTTAAACACACCATCTGCAGAACTGCATTCTTATTTACTCCAGGAACATCATATCTGCAGTACGTACTAACAAATTCATCTCTTGTCTACCATTACTTTGTAACCAAACAAATTCAACCCACTAATGGATTGTGATGTTTATTTCCAAAAACAGCCTACCACTGAAATAATGGCACACTTGTCCTATGAGTATATAATGGATAACCCACATAACCCTGTCCCAGAATAATAACACTTATGTGATTGCTGAAGTAATTGGTCATTTTACCCAGGAAAATTTTTGAGTTTCGTAATTTATTTAATGAGATAGTACAGCAGCACTGTGAGAGTTAATAGTGTTGCTGTAGTGGTTCTGTTTAAACTATTTTTATTTCTAATGATAATAATGATAATTTTGTGCAACTTATTTGCTCTTTCCAAGCTTGCACAGAGGTACATTCTCTCTCTCTCTCTCTCTCTCTCTCTCTCTCTCTCTCTCTCTCTCTCTCTCTCTCTCTCTTCTCTCTCACTCTCTCTCTCTCTTCCATTCACACTGTTTCTTCCATCTTGCTGTTCAACCTTTCTAACTGTTGCTTCTTAGTGCAAATGTGGGGTTTTCTTTTCTGGATTTGTCTGTATGTCCATACCCTCCAACTCCCTTTCCTTGTCTTAATTGCTGAATGTTTGATAATGCTCCAGTGTTTGGCTTTTATTGCCTAAATTCCATAATTCATTCATACGTTTGCTCTCCATTGCTGTATATTCGCTCAAGTTTTTTCCCCGGCAATTTTACCAATACAATCCTTGAAGTAACCCATTGTACTCTTAAACCTCCCTCCCCTGAATTTTCCTGTTTTTACAAGGATTTATCCTCAGGGTTTACACCTTTCTGCTACCCCAGGCTCAGTCAAATGGTTATTCACATTACCTGCATAACCCACACTCTTCTTTGTCACACTGGATTCATTTATAATTCATATGTGTTCATAAAAAAGGTATAATTTAAAATTCAGTTTCTTTGATAATTAAATCATCCTATCCACTTATATTAGAATATGCTTTTTTCTTACGTTTTTCAGTTACTGCAGCTCTAAATTTATTTTTTCTCTGCTGCAAAACAGTAATGTTTAATTGTACTATTGTAGAATTATTCATTTTTTAAGAAATTAGAATGAAATATATACTTATGGTTGAGAAATTTACTCTTGGCTTTTACACCAAAGGATTTTTGTCACATGCAAATTAACAGTCATGGTTTTACTTCAGGTAGGCATGAAGAATTCCATTTTATGTTGTATATTCATTATTTGTCATATTTTGTTTGATTTTAGGGTGGCCGAGGTGCATCTGGTGGAGGTGCTAGTGCAGATGTTCTCAACCGCATCACCAAGTTAGAAGATGACAATTCATATTTAACAAAGAGTAAGTTCATCAAACTTCTCTCTTAAGATAAGCACATTCTATGGTAATGAATGTCTAATTTAGTTAGTTTTGATATCCATATTTTTTAAAACATTTTAGAAAGCAGACACCCTCAATATAGATTCTTAATAAGGTTTTATTTTATCAGTATTTTTATTAAAATTTTGACATTTTGATGAATATTTTGCGGAACCTACCGTGACATTTTGGAGTTCACTAAGAATTCAGTCATGTTTTGTCAGCCAGAGAATGTTTCTTTGTATGCAGAATTGATCTAATTTTAGTTGTTTAACAACTAATCATTGCATTTCCAGTATAGCTAAAAAAAAAAAAATTTTTTTTTTTTCTCAACAGGGGTAGCTGCACTGGAGCAGACAATAATTAATTTAACCAACCAGATTGACTCTTTGAATGTGTCTGGAGCAAAGACCACTACTACCTCCGTAAGTCAGAAACAACCAGAAAAAAAACCTGTGGCAGAGGAGGAAGACGAGGATGACGATATTGATCTCTTTGGATCTGATGATGAAGAAGTAAGTTATTCATTTTGTTATTTTGTTAACTACCTTGTTGCCAAGTTTCAACAACCAAACGGGCTTTTATTTTGAGGAAAAATATCATTTAATGAAAAAAAAATTAATAGTATGTACATGAAAAAATCCATTAAATGGCACATCAGTAAGCATTGTCCCGAAACGTTCATTGCAGTAACCTATCAAGATTACTAGTAATTAGTCAGTATATATGTATTGTTTCACTGATTTCTCATAAGACAATTTAACTATTTAATTTTGCCATCAGACGATTGAACCGTTTAGTTTTTCTGTCAATTTGAAGCGTTTGTTTTCCATGTGAAAATCTGGAGAGAAGTAATAACCGTGATGTTCGCTTAAATTTGGTGATGCCGTGGTTAGTTATTGCTCTTCACGTCGGTACTGACTGGTGTAAAATGAGATGTCAGTGTAGTGTTATGTGTGTTACAGAATATTCCTTTATTCAACCTATGTAAGAAAAAGGAGCTCTTGTCCTAATGACAACAATTAGGTAGTATTGACTGAAATTTGTGCTGACATTAGCACAGTGTACTGTGTACAGTCAAATTAAAAATTCTGTCGACACACTCTGGTCATCATTTTAACAGTATGCATAGATGGTGCCAGTCTCGCCACCACCAGGGTGAACTTAGAGTGGCCGTTCTCCGCTCTTCTCAGTTGAAATGGATGGAGTAAAGAGAGGAGAAGCAGCCTGGTGTAACATGATAATTATGATATTTTATCCACTCCTATAGGACAAATGCAATGATAATCATTCCACACATTTCTAGTGCTTGGATAGAATCATTCACGGGGTTGACATACATACACAGTAGATAGATGTAGCGCTTCAAACAATATATAAATGTAATACCAACATAATGAAACACTAATTAAGTATTAGGTAAAACAAGTGGAATACAGATTTTCTTGCTGTATTATCTTCTCCATTCTTTTCGTTATTTGTTATAGACAAAATAACTTAAGGTTGAGAAGACAGTTGTCAACATTGAAGTGCACATAGGAGTATTAAGTAGTCACCTGTCATTTAACTTTCTTTATATATTAGGAAATCTCTTTAAATGTATAAATCATAGTTTTCTATATAACAGATGATCACATCCATTTGTAAAGTGATTATAATTTTTGCATTAATGTTTTTATTACATTGTATCCTTTTGAGTTCTCTTATAGTGGTTTGCATTTATCACTGGTAGCACTTATTTGTTACTGAAATATTTTCATTCTCACAAATGTGAAGATATGATCCAGTATTTAGATGGTACAAGATGGAAAATGCTGAAGAACGAAATGCAATATCCCCTCAAAAAATGCATTCAACTGGCTTATAACTGCCAAATACCCCATACCCCATAAACTAAAATGCTCATAACTTATTTTTAACATTTCGCTGCTTAATTTGATAGTAAAGATAGTAAACAATACACCCCAAACCATCATCCCAAAGTACCGTAAGACTTTTTAGATTAGTACAGGGGGTCCTCGAGTTACGACGTTGATCCGTTCTTAAGATGCGTCGTAACACGATTTTCAGCGTAAGTCGGAACATTGAAAAATACCACATGATTTAATGTAAATACCTATCAATAACAACGAGAGAACAATTCCTTACCTTTATTAATTTGATTGGCTTGCACACTGGAGAGGAAGCTGCGGTGCTGGAGAGACTGGGGGAGGTTAGTGAAGAGAAAAAGAACCTCCAGAAGATGCTGAGGCAGGTGATTCTTGAGGTGAGGCAGAACATACTACTGGAGATGCTGAGGCAGGTGATTCTTGAGGTGAGGCAGAACATACTACTGGAGATGTTGGGGCAGGTGAGTCTTTAGGTGAGGCAGAACCTACAGAAGGTGCTGGAGATACTGGGGCAGGTGAGTCTGGGTTAGCAGAACATTCAGAAGGTGCTGGAGATTGTGGGGCAGGCGAGTCTGGATTAGCAGAGGCAGCTGAGGTAGAGGGTACAGGATCTCCTGCAGGCCTCTCTACCTTCTTAAAATACTGCTCCAGGTTAGTCTGAACAGAGAGCGACCTCTTTTCATCCAAGATCTCCTTGTAACACTGCATCAAATCCATGACGCCTCTGGAAACCCTAGTGAACCTGTCCAAGTTGGGATCCTGAGCCTCAAAAGTTGACAACGCTTGCTGCAACTCTGCAAAACCTCTTATCAAGTCCTGCCTTGTGAAAGCCTTAGGCTCTGGGGTGGGTGCTTCTTCTTCTTCCTCTATCATCTGCTTCTCCAGTTGTATCAGGTCCTCAGCAGATAACTCCTCGCCATGAGACTCCAGCAGCTCTGTAACATCATCAACCTCCATCTCCAAATTGATTTCCTTACTCAGGGCAACAACGTTCTTGACAACTAGCTGAACTGTGTCCTCAAACCCATGGAAATCATTCACAAATTGAGGACAAATTTTCTTCCAGACACCATTCATGTTTGTTGCTTAACCTCCTCCCAGGAATTAGCAATGTTCTTTACAGCATCAAGGATGTTGTAGGATTTCCAAAAGTCCTTCAGAGTCAAGTCCTTCTTGGTTTCAGTTGCCTGTAAAGCCATAGCAATTGTCCTTCGTAGGTAGTAGGCCTTGAACGAAGCAATCACTCCTTGGTCCATAGGCTGTAAAAGGGCCGTGGTATTAGGTGGAAGGTAAACCACCTTGACATTAGGGTTGAAGTCTCCCAGCTGGGCAGGGTGTCCAGGGGCATTGTCCAGCACTAGTAACACCTTAAAGGGGATACCCTTGGAGGCGCAATACCGCTCCACACTTGGAACAAAATGGTTTTACGAACCAGTCCTCAAACACTGCAAGTGTCACCCATGCCTTCTTGTTGGACTTCCAAATTACTGTAGTTGACCCTTCCAAATGCCCTTGAGTGCCCTTGGATTTTCAGCCTGATACACCAACAAGGCTTCAGTTTGAAGTCGCCAGCAGCATTACCCCCAAGAAGTAAAGTTAGCCTCTCCTTGCAAGCTTTATGACCGGTGCTGACTTCTCCTCCTGGCGATGTAAGTGCGGTTAGGCATACGTTTCCAAAACAAACCTGTCTCGTCTACGTTAAACACTTGCTGAGCAGAATAACCCCCCTCCTTAATTATCTCAGACAACGCTTTAGGAAATTCACTCGCTGCTTTCTCATCCCCACTAGCAGCTTCACCTTGCACTTTAAGGTTATGGTAATTGGCCCGAGCCTTAAATCGCATAAACCAACCCCTACTAGCCACAAACTCTTCACTTTCACTTCCCTCCCCCTTTTCTTTTTTCAACGCTTCAAACAATCTTTTCGCCTTCTCCTGAATCACCATAAGGCTGACTGGGATACGCCGTTGATTTTGGTCTTCCAACCAAAGCACCAATAACCTTTCCATTTCAATTATTAGACCACTACGCTGCTTAGTTATCACTGTCGCTTTCATAGGAGCAGATCCTTTCACATGTTCAACGATGCGCTCTTTATCTTTGATAATGGTAGCAACGGTCGAACGGCTAAGGCCAAGCGAGCGGCCAATGTTTGTTGGTGTTTCTCCCTTCTCAGATCGCTTTATAATGTCCACTTTAATTTCCATGGTGATGGCCTTTCTTTTTTTCGATGCACTACCATCAGAAGAGTCCGCCTTGCGCTTGGGAGCCATAACAAAGAGCAAAAAGTTACAAAAACGATACAACACGAGGGAGAGAGAGGCAGTGTAAACAACCAAAATGGCGTATGGGCGAGGAATGAGCGTAGCGAAGCGACGCCGTCCTCTCCCCCACAAAGCGTATTCTTCCGCCGTGCGCCCGAAACTAGTTCGCGTTTGTTTACGTCGCTTACGACGCTAAACCGCGTAAGACGGAATGACGCAAAATATTATTTTTTATATTTTTATGGGGGCGCGCTCGTAACCACGAAACATCGTAAGTCGAGACCGGCGTAACCCGAGGACTTACTGTATCTGCTTACAACTGTTACTCCTAAGTTTATAGGCCTCCTAAAATGCTTATAACAATGTCTTACAGGACGTTTAACAACTAATCAAGTTACATCTGTACTGTATATATGATATGAGCTGTTAGCTGTTTTCTCTCATATTATTGAAGTTGAAACCTTTTAAAGTTATCAATAAAATTTTTTGTAACAACATGTTTATTAATTTGTTTACTAAACAAAGTTTACTAGACAATACTGTTTTTAACATGCAGAAAGAAAATCTGAATTCCACTTATTTTAATTAAACCCAAATTAGCATTTCATTATGGTAGTATTATATACTGTATATAACAATAATTGTTTGAAGCACTGCATCTATCTGCTGTATATATCAACCCTGTGAATCTATCCAATCACTTGAAATGTGTGGAGTGGTTATCATTGCATTTGTCATACAGGAGTGGACAAAATATAATTATTGTATTTTAAACAAGGCTCCTCCTCCTCTTTATTCTACCCATTTCAACTGGGAAGAGTGAAGAATGGCCACTCTAAGTTCACCCTGGTGGTGGCGAGACTAGCGCCATTTATGTATGCTGTTAAAATGATGACAGACTTTTGAACTTCAGTGTAAATACAGTAAGGACACATGAAATGTCTTAAGATGCTGTATATGGGACTAAATAATAATTTTACCACACAACATTAGTGCTCTCTCTCTCTCTCTCTCTCTCTCTCTCTCTCTCTCTCTCTCTCTCTCTCTCTCTCTCTCTCTCTCTCTCACTACACACACACACACACACACACACACACCTTCCTTCCTTCCTTCCTTTACTCCATTACCACATACACACACACACTCCCACACCCCTTTACTCCATTACCACTTATTTAATTTGCCCAAGATAATCCTAAGTATTGATTGTAATTCATTCTAAATTAAGGTGATTTAGAATAACATTATGGAGACACTAAGGAGATTGCACACCTATTATATTAGTTGATGAAAGTGCAGCTAATAAACTGTGTATTAAATCAACACTATTGGAAGTGAATTAAACATCTGTTCACCACCAACCTTCAAGTAGTAGGCTATAGCAAGTTGTCCAATAAAGCCAGGGAAGCCAAGTCAAATACTGGGTAATCCACCTGATACTAAAATTAAAGCAAATTATAGTGGTTGATTGCTTGCTACCTTTCTCAAGCTTCTGTCTTGGGTAATTTTCAAGATTGATCATTCTCAGGGACCAATTTTGTTTTTTTATATAAACATGAAAGTATTAACAAAGTTAAAAACAAAAATTTATTTTGCATAAACCATGCATCTATTTACAGTATTCTAAATCCATGCAGTATCTTTCCTTAGATGCTTCTTGCTTTATAATTTAACAGGAAGATGCAGAGGCTGCTCGTATTAGAGAGGAGCGATTAAAAGCATATGCAGAGAAAAAATCTAAGAAACCTGGCCCCATTGCCAAGTCTTCAGTGCTTTTGGACTGCAAACCCTGGGACGACGAGACAGACATGAAAGCCATGGAGAATGAGGTCCGCAAGATTGAAATGGATGGTCTTCTATGGGGTGCAGGTTAGTGATTCCCAAGTTTTTGTATCGTCTCTTGTTTTCACCGAGGTATTTTATCATAATTTCATAGTGTGTTTTCCTGTACATATATATGCATTATATAAAGTTTAATTGGTACGTTTATTAAGTATTTATGTGTCTTCAAGTCTTTTTGTGTAATGTATGATATAGACTTTGCCACTAAAAATAATTCCCAGTCTGGTTGGCATCATTGGATATTTTGACTGCAGTTATACAGAGAAGCATTCACTAATTCATGTACCTGGGTCACCATAATTTAAAATTTCCAGTGCACCACACATTGTTTTGATTGCGCTAGATCTGTTCATCTATTAATATAACATTGTGCTGCCTTGGTAACACACCTGAGATAGCTTATTTCCCAGCATTTCCTTATACTGGTAATAAAAAAAGTAAAAAATAAATAGTAATAAAGATGCATGTTTCACTACTGGTATGGGAACTTTCTGGACTTTGCAGCCAGCAAGAATTGTTAAGCATTGCTATTTGTAATATTTTTTATTTCTTTTTGAATTATTTATTTTTTTCACTATTCCCTCATTATAATGAGAGGGTGAGCAGGGGTCTTCTGAGTTAAGGTAACAATGACTAGAAGTGTAATAGAATTCTTCCCAGCTTATGCTAGCTAGTTCTAAGCTAACTATTAGTCTGTATGACTATTCTTGACAAGGGCTCTCTCTCTCTCTCTCTCTCTCTCTCTCTCTCTCTCTCTCTCTCTCTCTCTCTCTCTCTCTCTCTCTCAATTTTGGCAAGTTTGGTCCAATCTACAGAATATGGAACCTGCTCCTTAACATTATTAACATAAAAATTTGTCAATTTTATTTTCATTTTCTATCATTACAATCCTTAATTTCTCTTTTGTTATTGATTCTAAAGTTATTATATAGCTTAAACCATATGATATTTAGTAGTTAAAAGCATATTCACTATCAGTGTTATATCTTATAACTAGTAGCCTAGTGTTTGATGCAGTTTGTGTTTATAATAAACTGCATGAAAACAGTAATATGTTAGAAGTTTATGTTAATTCTTATTTTGACAGGTGAAGTGTATTTGTTGTGATGATGCCAAATATAACCTAGTTTAATTGATTATAAAACATTACCTGAAGTCAGACATAACACATTTGATGTATGATATTTTAAGTTGGTTATGGGGGAGTTAGCTATTGGATTGAATTGATTGAATATAGAATTTAGGCCAAAGGCCAAGCACTTGGATCTATGATTATTGGAATTTTCTCTAATATGGGACTTCTCAAGTCCCAAAGTTATGGAATTAGTGAGTATCTTATCTGGACAACATTTTAACTGCTAGAGTATATACTAGTTCCATCATATTGTTCTTGTGGAAAGCTTTTCTCAGCTTTGGCAATCATTGTGGCATAAACTGTCTTAGGGAAACAGTAATAGTGTCAAAGTACTGTGGGATGTCTATAACTTGCATAATTCATTCATGTCATTTTTCATTTTCAGCTAAACTAAATCCATTGGCTTTTGGAATAAACAAACTTTCCATCTTGTGCACTGTTGAAGATGAGAAGGTATCAATTGATGACCTCTGTGAGAAGATTCAAGAAATAGAAGACTATGTAAGTAATTTTTTTTAATTTTTTATTGAAATTTTCAACAAATTTTTCTTTTGTTGAACAAATATTCGAAGGCCTATTGTGTCCTACAAGAAAACTGTATTAATATGTTTTTTCTTTTAAAATATATAGTTAAATGATAACCATATTCAACAAAATAAACAAAAGAAAAAAGTATTTCAATATAAAATTTTGCATAAAAATGCAAAAAAAAACATACGTCACTATGTGGTGATGTCATAAACAGCTAACTTGAGATTAAATGAGGGAGCGTTGATATTGTTGAGGAGAGGAGAAGAGTTAAAATATTACCCCATGTATATAAAAGCAGTAACAATTCACATAGAAAAAATAAAAGTGAATTTCACAAATTTGACATTTGATAAAATAGTATTGAAAAAACAATCAATTATTATTATTATTATTATTATAAGGAATTAGTTTAACCAGACCTCTGAGCCTAACAAAGGCTCTTCTCGGGCTGGTATTCAATCAAATGTAATACAATAACAAAAAATAAAAATAAACAGTTCATTGAGCCAGCGTTTGGTGTGCGCTGAGTGAGACAGGGTAGTTTAATGATAACCATATTTGACAAAATAAGAAAAGAAAGCTTTTCATAATAAAATTTAGCACGAACGATGAACAAAATCATATGTCGTTGCGGTGATGCACAGTTAACTTGAGATTGAGGGAGGGAGCGTTTAGATTTTTGAGGAATAATGAATGAATGATTTGACATTAACAAGTGTCTTGATATTGTTGAGGAGAGAAGGAGAAGAGACTAAAACTGTTACTGTTTGACAAAAAAAAAAAAAAAAATATATAAAATAAATAAATAAATGAAATTTCACTGTGAAACATGAAAACAAATGCAATATAGTTCAAACAATCAAATGCAATACAGTAATAAAATGTCTTGCTTGAGCCAGTGTTAGGTGCGGCGAGGAGACAATAGAGAGGAGCGGGAAGGGATGGTGGTGGGTTAATGGGTTGGAGGTTGGGGTCTGCTTCCCACTGACTTACCGGCTGCAATGGGATGATTATTCACTCTTTCCTTCTCTTACACACTATTTCCCCGAATCAATTTTTGTTAGGGTAAAATACCTATAGTGACACTTGCTTTTTACAATATTTTAGCACTGTACAAGGACTAACTTGGTTCTGTAATAAACATTGGTGCTGCATTCAGCTTCTGTGTGCCTTCTATCATTTGTTTAAATGACTTCCTTGTGGAAAATTATTTAATCTCTTTCCTTTTCATACTTGCATTCTTTACTTATTGCTTTTTAGTTTGCAAAATCCTCATGTTTATTTTAAATTCTGCAGTTTGCCAACAGTAAGTTGATGTTTTGTGGCATAATTATTCTTCTTGCACTTAAGGGCCCATCCACATGGTCTAGCTTTGCTCGATGTGACGTCATATTGACCACAGTTTATAGACAGGGCTTAAGATCCAAGTGTAAACTTTGATTATCCTTGTAAATTGTGAATAAAATTGATTGTTACCAACTTGCCTACAGTGACCAAATTGGCTTCCTCCAGGGGTTCCTGTCTCCCCACCATCCCAGCTGGTTGCACACCATTTTCACCCACTACTTAGTAAAGTGTGCACAGAAACAAGATTTAAAATTTTTTTTACTTTAATATACTATTTTGTTACTTTACACAAATAATTTAACTTGTCTGTGACAAACTATCCTGATTCCCTTTTATTTCTTATGGGGATATTTGTTTCATGTTTCAAACAAATCACATTTCGATCAGTCTTCTGGAATGGATTAAGTTTGAAGTCTGAGGTACTACTGTAGTATATATCTTCTTGTACTAATGTTGCAGACCCATTTTATGTAGTTTACATTCATGACTAATGTGTCTGACCTCCTTAGTAATAATGTTTAAATCACTCACCTGCAAGGTTAGGCAAATAGTAAGCCAGGTTTTGATTAGAGCATTATTGTAGATTCATTAGTCAGGAAAATGATAGTAAGTGCCAGAAAATGTAATATGGAAAAAAAAATTGTCTAAAATCAGTGAAACACACACCACTTTGAATAGCTAGTTACAAGAAGTACATAACTGAATATTAGCTGATCATACTACGTTTGAATATTTATAATTGTGGATCTGTATATTAATGGGCTCTTTCTCATCTGATAGTGGCAGAAAATTGAAGTTTTCTTGAAAGTTATTAGTGTTCCTTTTTAGAGAATTAAATCTCATGTAGTAAATTTGATTTTTTTGTTGTATAAAACTGAAATATATTCAGGGACCTTCAGCTGTCCTTTTACCTACTTTTCATTTATTTTAATCACGAGGTGTTATCTACTTTTCATTTATTTGAATCACAATGTGGATTCATGGATTGAAATTTTGTCCTTTCAGGTCCAGAGTGTTGACATTGCTGCATTCAACAAGATCTAATGTGCCATCCATTCCATTCTGATATGAAATAAAATAAGAGAGTAATAGGAAACTGGTTTTTTTTATATATGTTCCCCGAGTATTTAATCTTTTTCCCGAATATTTAATCTCTGAGTTTAATTGAAAGTGTTTAAGTGTCTTAGTGGACACACTTGTCTGTAGGTTTATTTGCAAACTATACTTTATGGGAAAAGAGAATATAGTGATATGAATTTGGTAATTGGGAAAATTGTAAAATTGTATTACCTTTCATGCACTAATAGGGGTGACATACAGAAGATTTGTTGGACTTGCAAGTTTTCCTCCTGTTGTGGGAAGGGGAACATTGCCAAATTATCTAAGGGACCAAGTCCATCCTTGTGCCTCTCTGCCACCTATCAAGTATCTTGTTACCAAGTTCAATTCCCATCCAAGCTTACACCAAAGGATACTAATACACAAAGGCTCTGGTTTGCATACCTCAGAAGGAAAAAATGGTATTTCTGACATTCAGAATTCCTGACTGCAATAAGTCATGAACATTTATTAATACAGAAACACCATAACACTGTGACCATGAATATTTACTTCCACTGTAGGATTGACTCCACCTTAACAATTGCCTATCATGGTAATATAGAAATTTGTAGTAACCTAACTGTTAACCCTTTCATGTCCAACTGACGTAATAGTATGTAAAAATACTCTATCCCCTATCTATCCAACTGACGTAGCGGTACGTAAAATTTACCGAAATTTTTCGTACGTGTGGTAGGGGCATTTTATTTTTATTTTCGGACAAGTAGCGATTTCCATAGGCTAGATTATACCTTGGACCATGTATCTCGGGTATCAATACAACAGCAAAGTAGTTTCTGTACTGCACATGCTCAAATCCCTGGTGTAGTAAAATTCTCACAATGATATCAGTTGATCGCACCTACACTTCTCTCACAGTGACCCACGTGTGAGCTGTTGTTGACACAAGTTTTTGTTTACATAGTTACGTCACACAAGAACAATAGTTTTCCAACATGAATTCACGTAGTTTTTATGGTAAAAGTAACGGAAAATGTTTTAGTGCATCCCATAAGAGACGATTAGAGTTTTGGCAGGGCTCTGAATCTCCAGAAGATGCCAAGATAAGGAAGCTTCTAATGGACTATGACTTTTCTTGGAAGGCTCGTAGGATTAGCCTAGCCATGGAACTACTTCGTCTGGAGTAGGAGGAAGAAATTTGCCTGTTATGTATAGCTTTTGAGCTACGAACAATAATGTTGACAACGGTAACATTTTTTTTCGTTTCGATCAACTTATAATGTCAAAATGAAACTATTGCTGTAACCAAAGCCATTTTTCTTAACTCTCCCTTTATTCTTCAACTTTTCCTCTACATTTTCGTATATCTACAAAGTAATTTCTAAGAAAAATAACCGAGATAGGGCTCTTCAAAAAATGGTTATTCTAGCGATATATGTTGACAACAGTAACATTTTTTTTCGTTTTGATCAACTTATAACGTCAAAATGAAACTGTTGCCGTATCCAAAGCCATTTTTCTTGACCTTCCCTTTATTCTTCAACGTTTCCTCTACATTTTCGTATATTTACAAAGGAATTTCTATGAAAAATAACAGAGATAGGGCTCTTCAAAAAGTTTTTTTCTAGCGATAATTCTCACCATGCGCCGGGCAGTGTGCTCTGTTTCTTACCCTCTTTTTCTGTCAATTTTTTCACCGGCTGGACTTATTCGTTTTCCATTGTTTTATATATCGATATTTAGAGGATTTTGTTGGCTTTTTCATAAAAATTAATTCGCCTAACTGTTATAGCATTTGACCTACGAACGATAATGTTAACGGTAAAATTTTTTTCCGTTTCGATCAACTTATGTCAAAATGAAACTGTTGCTGTTACCGAAGCCATTTTTCTTGACCTTCCCTTTATTCTTCAACGTTTCCTCTACATTTTCGTATATTTACAAAGGAATTTCAATGAAAAATAACCGAGATAGGGCTCTTAAAAAAAATGATATTTTCATGTTACAATAAAGTTTTATACATACTTACCTGACAGATATATACTTAGCTATAGACTCCGTCGTCTCCGACAGAATTTCAAATTTCGCGGCACACGCTACCGGTAGGTCAGGTGATCTACCGCCCTGCCCTGGGTGGCAGGACTAGGAACCATTCCCGTTTTCTAATCAGAATTCTTCTCTTCCACCTGTCTCCTGCGGGGAGGCTGGGTGGGCCATTAATCGTATATATCTGTCAGGTAAGTATGTATAAAACTTTATTGTAACATGACAATATCATTTTTATACATTCAACTTCCCTGCCAGATATATACTTAGCTGATTAGCACCCATTGGTGGTGGGTAAGAGACAGCTAACTACTGAAATAGACAGGTAAACAACATATGTTGTAGGTATTAATAAACCTTGGTTCCTACCTTATTAGGCTGAAGACTTCGCGGCTACTGCCTTGGAGTCTGCTTAGCCTCAAGAGCCTCAGCGAGATATTGATCTATGGCTAAGAGTTCTTGTGGGTCTGCCAATGGGGTCTTATCCACTTACTTGGCAGAGCCTAAAGGCCTTTGTCATTGGGTGCTATTCCACTAACATGACAATACACCTTGTTCAAGGAGCACAACACCGATCCCGATCACCTGATCCTAACATCCATGTTAGTTCTAAGATTGCAAGGAGTTATCCCCGAACTCCTTACAAACAACCAAAAACTCGAAACATAATTACACTTTCATTTATACAAAATATACAAAAAAAATTTTGTACTCCCCGACCAGCCATACATATCCTTGATCCCCTACCAGCAATGACACTATGCGCCCGTGCGACATCCGTGAGCTTGCTAATAGAAAACCAAGCACATATCTGACAAGAGGGTTTATGTACGATAAAATCAAATACTTTAAGGATCAGTCTTTGCTCCAAGACCCAGCACTGTATCTGCTGATACAAATGGACCTAGCGAGAAGCACTTCTCATAGGTCACTCTCACATCCTTCAGATAATGAGATGTAAACACTGAATTGCACCTCCAATATGTAGTCTCAATGATATTTTTTAGAGACATATTCTTTTGGAACGCCAAAGACGTTGCTACTGCTCTCACCTCATGGGTCTTGACCTTTAGAAGACCGAAGGATTCCTCCGAGCAGTTCTTGTGAGCGTCCGTAATAACGCTTCTCACAAAGAAAGCCAAGGCGTTCTTGGACATGAGTCTTTTGGGGTTCTTCACCGCACACCAAAGACCTTGTTGACAAGCTCCCATCTGTCTCTTCCTCTCTAAATAATATTTAAGAGCTCTCACTGGACAGAGAGACACCTCTATCTCTCTGCCTACGAGGTTAGATAGGCCTTTTACCTCAAAACTTCTGGGCCAAGGTTTTGACGGGTTTTCGTTCTTTGCCAGAAACATTGTCCTGGAAAGAACATATGGCAGCATCTCCTTTGAACCCCACTGTGGAATCCAGAGCGTGCAATTCGCTCGTCCTCTTGGCTGTAGCGAGAGACACCAGGAACAAGCATTTCCTAGTGACGTCGCGGAAGGAAGCCAGATGTAAAGGGTCGAATTTATCCGATGAAAGGAATTTCAGGACCACGTCTAGATTCTAACTAGGTGTTCTAGGAGTAGCTGCCTTTGAAGTCTCAAAGGATCTAATCAGATCGTGTAGATCTTTGTTGCTTGCAATATCTAGCCCTCGATTCCTAAATACTGAAGACAGCATGCTTCTGTATCCCTTTATTGTTGAGACAGATAGGTGTGATTCCTCTCTCAGAAAGAGGAGGAAATCGGCAATATTCACTATAGAGGTACTGGAGGAGGACAGCTTCTGACTCTTACACCACCTCCTAAAGACTTCCCACTTTGATTGGTATACTCTTCTCGTCGAAGCTCTGCGGGCTCTAGCGATAGAGCCCGCAGCTTTGCGAGAAAAGCCCCTCGCTCTGACAAGTCTTTCGATAGTCGAAAGGCAGTCAGAGCGAGACCTGGGAGGTTGTGATGAAACCTCTCGAAGTGGGGTTGTCTGAGTAGATCTGGTCTGTTTGGAAGAGATCTGGGGAAGTCCACTATCCACTCCAGTACCTCCGTGAACCATTCCTGGGCTGGCCAAAATGGGGCTATTAGTGTCAACTTCGTGTTCTTCGAAGCTACGAACTTCCTGAGCACTTCCCCCAGGATCTTGAACGGGGGAAAGGCGTATGCGTCCGCACCCGACCAATCCAGGAGAAACGCGTCTATTGCGAAGGCTCTCGGATCTTCCACTAGAGAGCAAAAATATCTCTATTCTTTTGGAGAGGAACGTCGCAAACAGGTCTATGTGAGGTCTCCCCCACAGGGACCAAAGACTTCGACACACTTCTTCGTGTAGAGTCCATTCTGTGGGAAGGACCTGATTCCTCCTGCTCAGTCTGTCCGCTCTCACATTCTTGATCCCTTGAACAGATCTTGTGAGAGAGTTATGCCTCTTTCTTCCGTCCAGGTTAACAGTTGTCTTGTTAACTGATAGAGGGAGAAAGAGTGCGTGCCTCCTTGCTTGCGTATGTAAGCCAGAGCCGTGGTGTTGTCCGAGTTTATCTGTATCACCCCGCCTCTGACTATCTCTTCGAAGAACTTTAAGGCTAGGTGTATGGCCACTAGTTCCTTGCAATTGATGTGCCAGGACACCTGTTCCTTTGTCCAGGTGCCTGACACCTCCCTTGCTCCTAGCGTCGCTCCCCATCCCGACTCCGAAGCGTCGGCATATAACACTTGGTCTGGGTTCTGCAGGGCAAGCGATACACCTTCGTTCTTTTGAAGAGGAAGGATCCACCACTTCAAATGATCTTTTACTTCTTGTGGAAGTTGGAAGATGTCCGAGAGTTGTCCCGTCTTCCAACTCCACACCCCTTTCAGGAAAAACTGAAGAGGGCGAAGGTGAAGCCTCCCCAGAGAGAAGAACTTTTCTAGTGAGGACAGGGTCCCTAAAAGGCTCAGATAATCCCTCGGCTGAACTGTTCTTTCTCTCTAAGAAGCTCGAGATTTTCGACAAACCTCGAGTGATTCTTTCTCGCGAAGGATATACTCGAAAACCCCCCCCCGAGAATCCATCTGAATCCCCAGATAGACCAAGCTCTGGCTGGGGATCAGCTGCGACTTCTCGAGGTTGACGAGTAATCCCAGCGATTCTATCATGTTCCTTGTTACTGATAAGTCCTCCAAGCACTGAATCTCCGACTTGGCCCTGATCAGCCAGTCGTCCAAGTAGAGGGAGATGTTTATTCCCTCTAGGTGAAGCCATCTAGCCACATTCGCCATCAGGTTGGTGAATACTTGCGGAGCTGTAGACAGACCGAAGCACAGAGCCCTGAATTGAAAAATCTTGTCTCCTATTACAAAACGAAGATATTTCTTTGACAAATGGTGAATTGGAACGTGGAAATATGCGTCTTGCAAGTCCAGAGAGACCATCCAATCTCCTGGACGCAGAGCCGACATTACTGAAGCGGACGTTTCCATGCGAAACTTCTTCTTCTGAACAAAGCGATTCAGAGCGCTTACGTCCAGAACTGGTCTCCACCCCCCCGATGCCTTTGGTACTAGAAAAAGGCGATTGTAAAATCCTGGGGAGTGTGGATCCTGCACAAGTTCGATGGCCTCCTTTTCCCACATTTGTTCCACCATTTGAAGGAGAGTCTTTCTCATTACAGGGTCTCTGTACCTCGCTGACAGTTCCCGAGGCGTAGATGTTAGGGGAGGGCTGTTCTCGAAGGGGATTA
Organism: Macrobrachium nipponense; assembly: GCF_015104395.2. Taxonomy (NCBI): domain Eukaryota; kingdom Metazoa; phylum Arthropoda; class Malacostraca; order Decapoda; family Palaemonidae; genus Macrobrachium; species Macrobrachium nipponense. The sequence goes on along the minus strand of NC_061096.1, from coordinate 51,022,387 downwards.
CATATCCCTTCTTTAGGACCGACACTGACCAAGGGTCGGCTCCCCTTTTTGCCCATACTCCTGCAAAGTTCAGGAGTCTGGCGCCCACTGGTGCTTGAAGGAGCAACAAGTCATTTGGTTTTCTTGAAAGACCTAAAGGAAGACCTTCCTCTCTTGTCAGAGCTCTTCTTTCTGGCAGGGGGACGAGCCGCTGTACCTCCACGAAAGGGCTGCTGAGGAGGGCGAGAGTCCTTCTTAATCGCCGACACTACAGGGCGTCCTTTCTTGGACGTTTGTGTTAGTAGGTCTTGTGTCGCCTTCTCAGTTAGCGAGCGAGATATATCCTTCACTAACTGAGAAGGAAACAGATGATCCGATAGGGGGGCGAACAATAAAGCAGTCTTCTGGCTCGGAGAAACCCCTTTTGATAATAAGGATCCATATACTGATCTCTTTTTCAGGAGACCAGCACCAAAAAGGGACGCCACTTCTCCTGAACCGTCCTGTACCGCCTTGTCCATGCAAGACAGGACGCTATGGAGAATCTCTGGGTTTTTAATAAACTCCGGATCTTTAGATTTGTTGGCCAGAACTCCGAGTGACCAATCCAGAAAGTTGAACACCTCTAAAGTGACAAAAAGTCCCTTTAGAAAGTGGTTCAACTCCGAAGTGTTCCACATCGCTCTGACCGATCCTAAGGAGTGACGTCTAGAGGCCTCCACTAAATTGGAAAAGTCCGCATCTGCAGAGGCAGGCAGAGAAAGACCCATAGTCTCTCCTGTTCCATACCAAATGCCTCTCTTTCCATGTAGTATGGAAGGAGGCATGCAGAATACCGTCTTTCCTAACTCTTTCTTCTTGTCCATCCAAGAATCTAAAGAATGGAGTGCCTTCTTCATCGAAATTGCAGGCTTCATTTTCAGAAAGGCCGAAGATTTTGCCGTAGCCGAGCTCGAAAAGAGAGAACGAGGAGAAGGAGGAGCCGCCGGACTAAGAGAGTCTCCAAACTCTTGCAGCAATAATGAGGCTAAGACCTTATAGCTCGAGAGTCCCTCATTTGCAGGAGGTTCGTCATCAGACAAATCGTCTAAACCTCGGTCAGGCGAAGGAGAAAGTTCACGTTTGGAGGGAGAGTCCTTCCAAGACCTCCTACAATCTGAAGGAGAGGAACTCCTATTTGGAGAAGAGTCATAAATTCCAGGAACGAGTCTCCGACTCCTGCCTCCTGGCTCTTGACTCTTGCCTCCTGACTCCTGCCTCCTGACTCCTGCCTCCTGGCTCCTGACTCCTGCCTCCTGCCTCCGGACTCCTGCCTCCTGACTCCGGACTCCT
>NC_061096.1:50972398-51020576 GCF_015104395.2 Macrobrachium nipponense | reverse complement strand
AGATTTTCTCTGCCAGCCGAACCGGCAACATTGTTGGTGGTTCCCTGCTAGGATTTTCATTCTCGTTGCTGACTTTTCATGGATCTTTGGTATTGTACTCGGAAACGTTAGCTTGGCATTCGCTTTGGATTGTTCTTTAAAGATGTCTGATACTGGAAGTATGTTTAGAGTTTGTGTAAAAGAGGGGTGTAAGGTAAGGTTGCCGAAAGCTTCGGTCGACCCTCATACCATTTGTAAGAAGTGTAGAGAGAATGTGTGTACTTGGGAGAATAGGTGCTTTGAATGTGAGAATTTATCAGAGAAGGAATGGAAGATATTTATGAAATATGTTGAGAGACTTGAGAAAGATGTGTAAACGAGATCTATTTCTCGTAGTGAGAAGTCGAATTCTTCTAGTAAAAGGAGTGAATGTATTTCCTCTCCAGCTCCTTCCTAACGTAGAATTGGTAGTTCCTTCCTTCTCCCCAGGTATCTCCTGCGCCCGCCGCTGTATCGGAGGAGGCGAACGATACACATATTGTGAAGGTGTTTGCTGCCCTTGCGTCCATGGGCGACCAGATACAGCGACTTACGGATAAAGTTAGTGCTTTTGATGTCAGTGAAAGTGTAGTGGAGGGGGCGTCTGATCGTCTCTCTCGTGCTCCTAGACCTAGACCTCTGTCAAGCTCCCAGACCCAAGGGAGAAGGCATGTCGACAGTCGAAGGGAGGCGAGAGAGGTTTTGTCGCGGTCAGGCGTCCCTTCGAACAGTCCTGTTGCAAGTTCCCAGGCTGTTGCAGTTCGCCGCAGAAAAAAGCGTAACTGGGAAGTGTGCGTCCTCGGATGGTTCGACTTCCGAGCGGGAAAGTCGGTATGCAGTTGTGTCTCGCCCCCTCAAGAGGACTTTCAGGACGTCAACGGCTCTTGAGAGACATGCTCAAGATCGTGAGGCTTGGAGTAGTCCTGAGGTGTTGTCCTCCTAGGAAGACGGGGACACAGTTCCGATCAAGAGGAAAAGGATTTTTCGTGCTAAAGAGGATTCAGGGCGCACTGGCGCTATACGTCCTTCTCGTCCTTGGATTTCGATGAGAGACTCTCCTCCATCTTCTTGTGTATCTTCCCCTCGTCTTTCTCCGTCGGGTAGAGTACAAGATCGCTCTCCTTTACGTCGCAGTCCCGCTCGTAATCTTCCTCCTTCGTCCTCTACCATTCAGGAAGATAGTACGAAGGGTTTCTTAAGGGAAATGCAGTCCAAGCTGGCAGTTCTTGTGAAGTCTTGGGATGCGCCTGGGCAGGCATCTTCGAGGCGCACTGGCGCTACGAGGACAGGCGATCGCTTGGTTATTCAGGACGCAGGAAGGAGAAAATGGTTTCGGAAGAAGCAGGACGCAAACGTCAGGACTCGGGATCAATTGTGGACGCAAGACGCAGGCGACAGGAAGCAGACATGTCTACGATGGACGCAGGACGCAGGCGGCAGGACATCAAGAGGCGGCAGGACGCCGATTCCTCGTTAGCCGCAGGACGCAGGTGGCAGGACGTTATTCCTTCAGCGAAGCGTCAACACGAGAATGATTTACAAGACATTTCTTCAGCAGAAGAGGAATTGGAATTAGTTGAGGAAAAGAATACGGAACCTTCTTCAGATTATAAGGTTCTGACTTCACGTCTTCTTTCTGTTTTTGAAGGGGAATTCAAACCGACAGCTCCGTTATCTCCCTTATCACAATTTTCCAAGACTAGGACTACAAAGAAGTCCTCTTTCCTTAAGATGACTCTGTCAATTTCGGCGAAGAAGGCCCTTCAACGTGTGAATGACTGGATGAAGGATAAGAAAGAAGCGGGAAAATACTCTTTTGTTTTTCCTCCAGCTAAGTTAGCATCGAAGTCAGGAGTATGGTACGCTACTGGAGAAAGTCTAGGCCTGGGAGTACCTGCCTCTTCCCAGGGGGACTTCTCCAGTATAGTAGACAGCTCACGCAGACAGGCGTTACAGTCTGCTAAGGTCTGGTGGACGTCTTCAGAGTTTGACCATCTTTTTAAAGGGATTTTCATACATTCAACTTACCTGTCAGATATATACATAGCTATCGACTCCGTCGTTCCCGACAGAATTTCAAATTTCGCGGCACTCGCTACAGGTAGGTCAGGTGATCTACCGCCCTGCTCTGGGTGGCAGGGCTAGGAACTATTCCCGTTTTCTAATCATAATCTCTCTGCTCTGTGCCGGCTGTATCAACATTGTTGTTACTTCCTCCTGACTAGAATTCGTTTTTCGCAAAGCTTCTGATCATCTCTCGCTGATATTTGGTGACGTACTTGGATCGTTGTTTGGCATTCGCTATCGTGGACTGTTTTTTGGACTTGGTTTTTGGAATTTGTGAATATGTCTGACTCTAGTGTTAGTTTCAGAGTGTGTGTGAATGAGGGCTGTAAGGTGAGGATTCCGAAAGCTTCGGTAGATCCTCACACTAGTTGTAGGGGGTGTAGAATGGTTGAATGTTCGATTGAGAATACGTGTAATGAGTGTGAGAATCTGAATGCACAAGAGTGGAAGAATCTAACTTCTTACTTGAAGAAGTTAGAGAGAGATAGAGAGAGGAAGGCGGCTTATAAAACCCGCAGTATGTCTGCCTCTCATGATTTACTGTCTAGCTCTGTAGCTTCTTCCTATGATAATGATAAACCATTCTGTTTCAGCCCGTTCACATCTTGCTAATCCCTCTAGTTCTGCTTCGGAAATAGCAGAACTTAGAGCTTCCCTTCAGAAAATGCAGGAAAAAGTCGCAGCATTGGAAGGTAAGGAAAGTGAATGTGGCAGTGATATTAGTGTCCCCAGTGTAGTGGAGGGGGCGTCTGGTCGCTCTGCGACGCTCCCAGGCCTAGACCTCTTCCAAGCTCCCTGGCCCGGAGGAGAAGGAAAGTCGAAAGCCGTACGGGGGTTGTGGAGAATCCCCAACGATCAGGCGTCCTTCGGCAGAATCGATCGTATCGACTGCCAAAGACCGCTATAGGAAAAGCATCCTTCGAGAGTGCTTTTCGTCGTCGAGTTCGCCTTCGCCGAGAAGAGGATGGAAGGAGTCGAATCTTTCCCGTCCTTTGAAGAGGAGTAAGAAAGAGCACGAGCTCAATTCGAGTCCCGAGCGCTTCTCAGAAGGAGGAGCACCTTCGGTAATAAAGAGGGCGAGAATACAGTCAGACTCTGGGTCTGGAAGAGATCCTAGAGCGCCTTCCAGATCTCCCTCTCCTAATGCGGAAGATTCCTCAACCAAGAAAATTTTGAAGAATATGCAAGAGCAATTAGCCTTGTTAGTAGGAACTCGTTATAAGGAGCCTACTCGTAAGAAGGATGATAGGCTTCCTATTAAAAGATCTAAATACCTATCTCCTGCCAGGCGCGACGCATCCTTCAGGGGAGTTGTCGCACAGGCGGCCATCTCTGGGGGCGGGGGGGGCGGTGCGCTAGACAGGAGAGAGGTAAGAAAGGAAGCTACTCCTGTCAAATAGTAGCCAACAGAACCAAAGCAGACTCCGAGTAGGCGCAACGAGCCAGTACAAGATTCAAGATCTTCAATCAAGCGCCAAGAGTTACCTGAAGAGGAAGATCCTGTTAGGAGTAGAGCACTTGTGAGACGAAAGCGCCTACTAACATCAGACGCATGCTAAGGATCAAGAGTATTCGGAACGGCGTACTCCTACAAGACACCAGGAGTCGTCGGGCCTAGATACTCCTCCCAGGCGCCAGGAGTATTCTGAACTAAATACTCCTCTCAGGCGCCAGGAGTATTCGGAAGCTTATACTCCTCTCAGGCGCCAGGAGTACTCTGCACTTAATACTCCTCCCAGGCGCCAGGAGTATTCGGAAACTAATACTCCTACCACACGCCAGGAGTATTCTGAACAAATGCGCCTTCTAAAAGCCAGGAGTATTCGAGGCGCTTTGCGCCTGCCAGGCGCCAGGAGTATTCCAGGCGCGTTACTCCTCCCAGGCGCCAGGAGTATTCCGAAGCTTATACTCCTCCACCCAGGCGCCAGGAGTATTCGGAACTTAATACTCCTACCACGCGCCAGGAGTATTCTGAACAAAATGCGCCTGATAAAAGCCAGGAGTATTCGAGGCGCTTTGCGCCTGCCAGGCGCCAGGAGTATTCCAGGCGCGTTACTCTCCACCCGGCGCCAGGAGTATTCCGAAGCTAATACTACTCCTCCCAGGCGCCAGGAGTACTCGGAACTTAATACTCCTACAACGCGCCAGGAGGATTCTAAACAAAATGCGCCTACTGAAAGCCAGGAGTATTCGAGGCGCTTTGCGCCTGCCAGGCGCCAGGAGTATTCCAAGCACGTTACTCCTCCCAGGCGAGATACTCCTACTGTACACCAGGCGCATTCCTCGGAAGAACCTGACACTCGTAAGAGAGTAAGAGAAGAGTCAGTAGAAAGAAGAGAACCTTCTCCTTCCGAGCCTATCAACCCAGAAGATGCCTCGGAGGACGAAATGAAGGAAGGATCTTCTAATTATAAAGTTCTTTCGTCCCTTTTGTTGGAGGAATATGGAGACTCGTTGACGCCAGCTGCTCCCCCTTCGCCACGCTCGCAGTTCTCAGCACGAAAACACTCAAGTCTTCCTCTTTCCTTAAAATGAAGCCTGCCATTTCTATGAGGAGAGCTCTACAATCTCTTGACTCCTGGTTCAAGAAGAAGAAGGAGTTAGGAAGGACGGTCTTTTGTATGCCTCCGCTCAAACTTACAGGGAGGAGAGGAATTTGGTATGAAACGGGAGAGGATATGGGACTATCTCTGTCCGTTTCAGCTGAGTCAGACTTCTCGAGTTTGGTGGATTCGTCGAGAAGGCACGCCTTGAATGCAGCGAAGGTTACATGGGGGCTTTCGAAACGATCACCTCATCAAGGGACTTTTTCATACTTTAGAAGTTTTTAACTTCTTAGATTGTGGTCCCTTGGGGTTCTGGCCAAGAAATCTCAAGAAAATGAACAACTCGACCCAGAAACCCAAACCCTGAATTGCATCCTCGCCTGTATTGATAAGGCTCGTTCAGGATGGATCGGCTGAGGTATGCTCCCTATATGGTGCAGGAGTTTTAAAGAAAGGGCGGTGCACAGTGCTTTCCTCACGACAGGCCGTCTCTCATTCACAGAGAGCGCATTATTGTTTGCGCCTCTCTCTGAAAACCCTTTTTTCCCTCACAGTTGGTGAAGGACATACGCGCATTCTCTGACGGAAAAGGCCACCCAGGATCTCCTTAGACAATCCTCAAGGAAGAATAGGCCTGTGGCTAGTGAGGAAAAGAAAGTGGCTCGCCCAGCTCAGAAACACGCCCTTTCGGAGGAGGTCTTCCAACTAGACCGATCGCCAGAAGGAAGTCAACCGATAAGAGGGGCAGGTCTTCCTTCCGTTCTTTAAGAAAGGGAAGTGAAAATTCTGTCCTCCAGACACCCGTAGGAGCCAGGCTACATTATTTTGCGAAAGCCTGGGAAGACATAGGAGCCAACACTTGGACGATGTCGATTATCAAGAAGGGGGTATCGCATCCCATTCAAGGACATTCCTCCCTTGACAACATCTCCGAGGGAATGTCCGCCAGATACAGGGACCTATTCTGAGGGATACTCTTCGTCAGATGGTGGAACAGATGTGGGACAAAAGAGCAATAGAACTTGTGCTGGATTGCAACTCCCGGGGTTTTACAATCGCTTGTTTCTTGTAAACAAAAGCCTCGGGGGGATGGAGACCGGTACTGGACGTAAGTGCGCTGAACAAATTCGTCGAACAACAGAAGTTCAGCATGGAAACGTCTGCCTCAGTCCTTGCAGCACTGCGGCAAGGGGATTGGATGGTGTCCTTAGACCTTCAGGACGCATACTTCCACATCCCGATCCACCATTCGTTCGAGGAAGTACCTTCGATTTATGTTCGAAGGAAGAAATTATCAGTTCAGGGCCCTGTGTTTCGGCCTGTCCACGGCTCCTCAAGTCTTCACAGACGTGATGAAAAATGTAGCAAGGCACTTACATTTGAAAGGGATAAATGTCTCCCTGTACCTGGACGACTGGCTCATCAGAGCCAGGTCTCAAAAGCAGTGTTTGGAGGACCTGCGAACAACACTGGAATTGACAAAGTCTTTGGATTGATTGTGAACCTCGAGAAGTCTCAGATGATCCCCAGCCAGAACGTGGTTTATCTGGGGATTCAGATGGATTCTCGGGGTTTTCGAGTTTTTCCATCTCAAGAGAGAATAAAGAAAGGCTGTGCCACAGTATCGAACTTTCTAGGGAAGGAGCGCACTTCAGCGAGGGAATGGCTGAGCCTTCTGGGAACCCTTTTCCTCGCTCGAACAGTTTCTTTCTCCTAGGAAGATTACATCTTCGACCGCTTCAGTTCTTCCTAAGAAGAAGTTGGAGTTGGAAGACAGGTCAGCTCTCGGCGACACGTTTCCAATCTCGGAAGAGATAAAACATCATTTGAAGTGGTGGTTGGTTCCATTAAAGGAAAACAAAGGAGTGTCCCTGCAAGTACGGACCCAAGCCTGACATTGTTTTCAGACGCCTCGGAGGCGGGCTGGGGTGCAACATTGGGACCCAGAGAGTGTCAGGCACCTGGTTGGCCAGAACCAGGTGTCATGGCACATAAATTGCAAAGAGCTCTTAGCGATTCACCTAGCACTAAAGAGCTTCGAACACTTAGTCAGAGGAAAAGTCGTGCAGATAAATTCAGACAATACGACAGCTCTGGCTTATGTCAAGAAGCAAGGAGGGACGCACTCTTTTGCTCTGTACGAGCTGGCACGGGATCTACTGATTTGGGCGAACCAAAGGAAGGTAATTCTCCTAACAAGGTTTGTTCAAGGGGGAGAGGAATGTGAGAGCGACAGATTGAGCAGGAGATTCCAGGTCCTTCCCACAGAGTGGACACTCCACTCAGAAGTCTGTCAGAGCCTTTGGCTCCTTTGGGGGAAGCCTCAAATAGATCTTTTCGCCACGTTCCTCTCCAAACGGATAGATACATTTTGTGCCCTGGTGGAGGATCCCCGGGCTTATGCAACAGACGCCTTTCTCCTGGACTGGTCAGGAATAGACGTTTACGCTTTTCCCCCGTTCAAGATACTCGGGGGAAGTAGTCAGAAAATTCGTGGCATCCGAAGGAACCAAGATGACTCTGATCGCTCCGTATTGGCCAGCTCAAATTTGGTTCACAGAGGTGATGAATGGACAGTGGACTTCCCCAGATCTCTTCCAAACAGAATAGATCTGCTCAAACAACCCACTTCGAGAGGTACCATCAAAATCTACCCGCTCTTGCTCTGACTGCCTTTCGACTATCGAAAGACTTGTCAGAGCGAGAGGGTTTTCTCGCCAGGCAGCAAACGCAATTGCTAGAGCCCGCAGATCATCTACGAGGCGAGTGTACCAATCGAAGTGGGAAGTTTTCAGAAACTGGTGTAGGTCGAAGAAGCTGTCCTCTTCCAGTACTCTGTGACCGAAATTGCAGATTTCCTTTCCTTCTGTTTCTTAGACAAAAGTCGCATCTCTCAGTACCAACTATTAAGGGGTACAGGAGTATGCTCTCAGCAGTCTTTAGAAACAGAGGATTAGATTCTAACGAATGATAAGGATTTGCACGACCTCATTCGTTCATTCGAACATCTAAATCACTTGTACCTAAGGTTCCAAGCTGGAACTTAGATGTGGTTCTTAAATTTCTTTCATCAGAAATGAATTCCGGAACCACTTTCACACTGCTTCGTTCCGTAATATCACTAGAAAGTGTTTGTTTCTGATCTCTCTTGCAACGGCAAAAAGAATCAGTGAGTTGCACGCCCTTGAATCAAGAGTTGGCTTCAAAGGAGACTCCGCAATTTGTTCATTTCAGTCCCTTTTTCTGGCCAAAAATGAAAACCCTTCGAATCCCTGGCCCAGGAGCTTCGAAGTGAAAGGACTTTCTAGTTTGGTGGGCAGAGAGGCAGAAAGATCCCTTTGCCCAGTTAGAGCTCTAAAATTTTATCTGGACAGGAAGAAGCAGTTGGGGGGTTTCGCAGAAAGGTCTTTGGTGCTCAGTGAAAGACCCCAAGAGAGCAATGTCCAAGAACGCTTTAGCCTTCTTTGTTAGAAGTGTTATCACGGAAGCTCATAAGAAGTGTCCAGATGATTCTTTTAATCTCTAAGAGTGGGAGCCCACGAAGTTAGAGCAATCGCAACTTCGGTGGCGTTCCAAAGAAATATGTCACTAAAGAACATTTTGGACCACAAACTTATTGGAGATGCAACTCTGTGTTTGCATCCCATTATTTAAAAGACGTGCGAGTTACGTATGATAAATGTTTTTCGTTAGGTCCGTTTCCGTGTCAGCACAAACGGTTCTGGGTAAAGGAGAAAGCACCAATCCTTAAAAATTATGTACGTAACCCTCTTGTCGGATGTGTTCTCGGGTTTTCGGTGTATGGGAGTGTCAGTAGTCGCACAGGCGGCCTTCACTTCTCTTCATTTGAAAATCGAGTGACATCTGACTATTAGAGGGGTACAAAAATTTTTGTATGTATGAGTTTCGAGTTTGTGGTTGTTTGCAAAGAGTTTGGGATAATCTAGGCAATCTTAGAACTAACACGGGTTAGGATCGGGTGATCGGGATTGTTGTGTGCTCCTTAAATTAGTGCGTGTTGTCATATAAGCGGATGTGCTCCCATTGACAAACGCCAGTTAGGATTCTGTCGAGTAAGTGGAAGAGACCCATCGACAGATCCACAAGAACTCTTGGCCACAGATCACTATCTCGCTAAGGCTCTTGAGATGAAGCAGACTCTGGGCAGTAGCCACGAAGTCTTCCATCTAAAAAGGTAGGAACTAAGGTTTATTAATACCTACAACATATGTTGTTTACCTGTCTAGTCAGTTAGTTAGCTGTCTCTTGCCCTCCACCAAAGGGTGTCAATCAGCTATGTATATATCTGACAGGTAAGTTGAATGTATGAAAATGACATTGTTATGATACAATAAAGTTTCATACATACTTACCTGGTAGATATATACAATTGAAGACCCACCCAGCCTCCCCGCAGGAGACAGGTGGAAGAGAGATTATGATTAGAAAACGGGAATAGTTCCTAGCCCTGCCACCCAGAGCAGGGCGGTAGATCACCTGACCTACCTGTAGCGAGTGCCGCGAAATTTGAAATTCTGTCGGGAACGACGGAGTCGATAGCTATGTATATATCTGCCAGGTAAGTATGTATGAAACTTTATTGTATCATAACAATGTCATTTTTAGGACTTTCGAAGTCTTCAATTTCCTGGATTGGTCTTTGGGAGCACTAGCGAACTCCCTAGAAGAAGAGGATTCGCAGGATTTAGAAACAGCTAAGAGCATTATGTCCTGCATGGACAAGGCTCTGAGAGACGGAACGAATGAACTGGCTTCTTTGTTCACAGCAGGAGTACTAAAGAAGAGATCGCTGTTGTGTTCTTTCGCTTCAAAGGAGTTTCTAACTCTCAGAAATCGGAGTTGCTGTTCTCTCCCTTTCGAAACAGCTGTTTCCTTCAGAGGTGATTAGGGATATAGCTCTCTCCCTTTCTCAGAAGGCCACTCAAGATCTTCTCTTGTCTTCAGTTAAGAAGTTCTTACCATCTAAGTTGGTTAAGAAGACTCCAAAGGATACTAGGCCTTCGCAACAGCCCTTTCGAGGAAGAACATTCGCTCGACCCGCCTTTAGGGGTAAGAGAGTACCCACTAAAAGAGGAGCCAAGACCACCTCTAAAGAATGAGATTTCAGTCCTCCAGACGACAGTGGGAGCCAGACTTCAAGGTTTTTGGGAAGTTTGGCAGAACATGAAGGCAGATCCCTGGGCTGTCAACGTAGCTCGGGAAGGGTACAAGATTCCTTTCTTGAAGAAACCTCCTCTCGCAACATCTCCGAGAGCCCTCGGGGCAAATTACAACGATTTAGTGAAGAAAGCGGCTCTGTGGGAGCAAGTAGCTGCCATGCTAGAGAAAGGAGCCATAGAGCCTGTTCTGGATCCACGAATCTCCGGGATTTTACAACCGGTTGTTCCTGGTTGCAAAGTCCTCGGGAGGTTGGAGGCCAGTTCTGGACGTGAGTCAACTGAAGTAATCTTTTCGTAGAAAAGACCAAGTTCACTATGGAGACGAACGATTCAGTACTGGCAGCGGTACGTCCAGGGGACTGGATGGTGACCCTGGACTTACAAGACGCATACTTTCATATTCCGATTCATCCAGGAAGCAGGAAGTATTTAAGGTTTGTGATTCAGGACAGGGTCTTTCAGTTCAAGGCCCTGTGCTTCGGCCTTTGCACAGCCCCCCAAGTGTTCACGAGGATGATGTCCAATGTGGCGAGATGGTTGCATTTAAGAGGGATCAGAGTGTCTTTTTATCTGGACGACTGGTTGATAAGATCCCAATCAAGAAGTCAATGTCTGGAGGACTTGAATCAAACATTGAACTTAGCAAAAGACCTAGGTCTGGTAGTAAACATGGGAAAGTCTCAATTGGATCCCCAACAACAGATAGTTTATTTGGGGATTCAGATATCGTCAGTGACTTTTCGGGCTTTTCCGTCCCCCGAAAGGCAAGCCCAATGCATTCCGGAGGTGCAGGACTTTCTAAAGAAGGACCGATGCTCATCAGAAGGAGTGATGAGTCTACTGGGCACACTCTCTTCGCTAGAGAGGTTCATTTCTTTAGGAAGACTGCACATGAGACCTCTACAGTTTTTCTTGAAGGATTCATGGCCAAGAAAATTGCAACCGGATTCCTTCCAGTTGCTAATTCCTGCCGAAGTAAAGGAGGAATTAAAGTGGTGGCTGACTCCAGGCAGGTTAGCAAGAGGGATGGCGCTTCAGCAGAAGAGCCCAGACCTCGTCTTGTTTTCCGACGCGTCGGACGCGGGTTGGGGAGCGACATTAGGCCCTCAAGAGGTGTCGGGACGTTGGAGCAAGAAAGAAACAAGTTGGCACATAAACAGGAAGGAACTGATGGCAATTTTCTTGGCCTTGAAGCACTTCAGAGAGTTGATTCGAGACAAGACAGTGCAGATCAACTCGGACAACACCACGGCTCTGGCATACATCCGCAAACAAGGAGGGACTCATTCTTTTCCCCTTTACAATCTGGCAAAGGAAGTTCTGCTTTGGGCGGAAGAGGAAAGGGTCGTGCTACTCACCAGGTTTATACAAGGAGAGAAAAATGGGAGTGCGGACCTGTTGAGCAGAAGAGAACAACTTCTCTCGACGGAGTGGACGTTGCACATGGAGGTTTGCCAAGCCTGTGGAAGTTGTGGGGCCGCCGGTAGTAGATCTGTTTGCGACAGCCAGAACAAAAAAGTTACCAACCTATTGCTCTCCGGTTCCAGACCAGGAAGCAGTGGCGGTCGACGCATTCCTGATGGATTGGACAAACTTAGATGTGTACGCTTTTCCTCCGTTCAAGATACTGGGGAAAGTGATGAAGAAGTTCAGGGAGAGCCAAGGGACGAGGATGACCTTAATAGCCCCGTTTTGGCCGGCCCAAAGTTGGTTCACAGAGGTACTGGAATGGACAATAGATACGCCAAGGACTCTTCCGCTAAGAGTAGATTTACTCAGACAACAACCCACTTCGACAGGTTTCACAAGAATACCCTCGCTCTGGGTCTGACTGCGTTCAGACTATCGAAAGTCTTGTCAGAGCGAGGGGATATTCTAGAGAGGTGGCCAGGGCAGTGGCTAGAGCCAGAAGAAATTCAACAATCACAGTATATCAGTCGAAGTGGGAGAATTTCCGGAAGTGTGTAAGAACAGGAAAGTGTCTTCATCCAGTACCTCTGTGACCCAAATCGCAGATTTCCTTCTATACTTGAGGAAGGAATTGGGATTGTCAGTTTCGACAATCAAAGGTTATAAGAGTATGCTAACCTCAGTGTTTAGACACAGAGGTCTAGACATCTCGAATAACTTAGACCTTAGAGATCTGATTAGGTCATTTGGTACGAAGAAACAACCACAATGCAGGCCACCTGCTTGGAACCTCGATGTGGTCCTGAAGTATTTAACTTCTAGCAAATTCGAGCCTTTAGAGAAAGCCTCTCTGAGAGATGTGTGAAGAAAACTATCTTTTTAGTAGCTTTGGCAACCGCTAAAAGAGCTAGTGAGCTTCAGGCTATATCGAAGAAGGTGGGATGGAGACATGGCAACGCAGTGTGTTCATTCCAAGAAGGTTTCTTGGCCAAGAATGAGAATCCAGCTAATCCTTGGCCAAGATCCTTTTTGAAGTTTTGTTTTGGGTTGTCTGAGTTAGTGGGTCACGAGCAAGAAAGAGTTCTCTGCCCAGTGAGAGCATTGCGGTTTTATATGGAAAGAACAAGAGATATCAGAGGGAATTCTGATGCTCTGTGGTGTTCAGTTAAAGACCCCAGTAGACCCATGACGAAGAACGCTCTAGCCTTCTTCATGAGAGAGTTAATTAGAGAAGCTCATATGTTGTGTGGGGGGGGGGGGGGGCAAAAGAGCAGAGCTTTGGTATTTTGAAAGTGAAGGCTCATGAAGTCAGGGCAGTTGCGACTTCATTAGCTTTAAAAAGAATTTAGCCCTCAAGGAAATTATTGAATCCACATATTGGAGAACTAATTCAATATTTGCGTCTCATTATCTTAGAGATGTTCAGACAACCTTTGATAATTGTCAGACGCTAGGTCCATACGTGTCCTCTGGTACAGTATTGGGCAAAGGAGTACTACCCCATAACCTTCTTTAAGCTAGTTGATTTTATTAGGTGATGGTGATTGTGTTTTTGGTCGTCTGAGAAAAGTGTTCGGTACTTTTATCAGTCTTGTTAGTATTATCTGGTGATGGTGTGTGTGTAGTTCAGGTAAATGATCTATGCAAGCTTAGGCTTGAATGCCGTGGGCATTAAGAGGGCTGTACGGTTCTGTCAACAACATTGGTCACGTCCAGTTTGTCAGTTCCAGTCTTAGCTTCTTCACATACAGGACACTTCCTTGTTGAGAGCTACTAAGGTTTAAGCAGGCTTAGAGGCAGGACCTATGAAGTCAGCTACCTTTAGCAGGTAAGGAACCTAGAGTTTTAATAATATTTTAATAATATTTTTATATTCTAATAATGTTGCTGTCTTTTGACCCACCTCCAAATGTGTCAATCAGCTATATATATACCTGCCAGGTAAGTGTCATACATTAAAATGAAGTTTTTATGTTAAAACAAAGTTTAATGTATACTTACCTGGCAGGTATTATAATTTAATTCCCACCCTCCTCCCCTCAGGAGACAGGGTTCAGAGAAAATCTGGCCCAATTGGGAACGGTTCCTAGCGCTAGCGCCACGGTAACGGGGTGGTGGTTGCCTGAACTACTATAGTTTACTAGCGTTTGCCGCGAGTTTTGAAAAAATTTCTGCCAGGTGGAACAGAGAATATAGCTATATATATACCTGCCAGGTAAGTATACATTAAACTTTGTTTTAACATAAAAACTTCATTTTTAAGCTTCTAGCTCCTCGGACATGAAGCGCCTGAAACAAGGCTAGAGGCGCCTGAAGAGCCTGGTAACGAGGCGCAAAGCGTCTGAAGAGACCTGAAATGAGGCGCAAAGCGCTGAAGAGCTGAAATGAGGCGCAAAGCGCCTAAAGAGCCTGAAATGAGGCTCAAAGCGCCTAAAGAGCCTGAAATGAGGCTCAAAGCGCCTAAAGAGCCTGAATCGAGGCGCAAAGCGCCTGAAGAGAGGCGAAAAAGCGTCGGAGGCTCCTCAAAGGAGTCGCAAATCGCCTGAAGCTCCTTGAAAACAGGCTCGGAGTGCCTGAACGCCTGAAACGAGGCGAAAAGCGCCTGGAGCGCTTGAAGCGCCTGAAACAAGGCTAAAAGGCGCCTGAGGCGCCTGAAATGAGGTGCAAAGCGCCTGGAGCGCCTGAAACGATGCGCAAGGCTTCTGAAGCGCCTCAGATGAGGCGCAAAGCGCCTGAAAGCCTCAAGCGCCTGAAGCGCCTGAAACGAGGAGCAAAGCGCCTGAGATGAGGCGCTAAGCGCCTGAAGCTATAAACCAGGATCTTCATCGTATATGGAGTTAGATCCTGATTCTGCGTAAGGTGAAAGACATTCGAGGATTTCTCCTGATAAGGACGGGAGTTGTTGCACAGGCGGCCGTCGCCCTTCTCAGGATAGTCTTAATGCAAGTAATGGCAAGAGCAAGATCGGTTTTTTTTTTTTCCTGGCGGGGACTCAAGATGTCGCACAGGCGGCCTTAGCCCTTGTCAGGTTAGAATCGGTACTGCTAAAAGCCCTTCACCTTACGGAAGGAGGCGCTCTCCTCCGGTTGCTCATTCTTCTCCCAACTTGATGGACAGGAAATGGAAGATAGATCGGAATTGGAAGCCAATAAGGGAGCAGGTCTCTCAGTTTATAAGACCTTAGCGACCTTTTTATTGAAAAAAAAAAATTAGTTCATTACTAATAAAAGACGATATTAAAATCTTCCTCCTTCTAAAATAATGCAACCAACCATTTACAGAAAGAGTGGCAATCGTTTGCAAATTGAACAAGGTTCGTACGAGCTCTCATTCATTGATTAGAGGCTCTTCCAGATAATAGAGGCGTAGAATACGGCTTTATCTCCAAGAGAATAAAAATTTGAGGGATTCTCTTCGATCCGAGAGTTTTCATTGCGATCTCTTTCGACTAATGCTAATTCGTGTTTATTGACGAAAAGAACGGAGAGGGGAAAAATTTCCATTCTCTCTCCGCATCGGAGAGGAAAGAATGTAGAAGGAAGACTTGCTGCATACGACTGCTGAATGACAAGTCATATACGCATACCATAGTTGCCTTTGTGGTTCGCTACGAAATTATCTATATCCTTACAGGATTTTCCTGGTAAGGACTTCGCTTAAAAAGTTTGTTACGACAATACCTACTCGCTTCGGTATTTAAACAAAGGTTGTTTTGGCGTAAATTGGCATTATTGAGAGCTTCCTTAGGCTTGGGAATAATTTTATTATATTCCTTCATTAAATGAAGTAACTGGCAACTCACGATGAATGCAGCCAGGCAGCGAGCGAGACGGTCATTAGCAGTCGGTCATTAGCAGTCGGTTGCATCTCTCTCTCCAACGGGATCGAATGGTTAACCGTATATTCCCCCTACAATCATGGACTTAGTCTCGAATGGAGGGGATAGTTAAGCTAACATAAATAAAATATTGTCTGCCTTTTGCTAAGAAGCTTTCAATAAGAAAGATATTATAACCTTTCAATGCTGTTTACCGTAGGATTCTAACACAGCAGAACATTATATTATATAATGCTCTCATGCTTACGAAAGCATGGCTTATTAGAATACATGCTTAGTGAGAAGATGGATGTAGTAGAGAATTCACTTTAAGACTACGGTATGGTCAAGTCTTTCGAGAAACGTACACAACCATTTTAGAATCAGATATTGCTCAAGAGAAGATGGATGAGTGGAATGGGAAACATTCTCTTCGTGGCAGAAATGGTTTCCCTGAATAGAATATACTACGTATATAAGAGTTTTTTCCTACTAAGAACGGAATTAACATGTGTAAAGATGTGGGTACCATAAAGGCACAGATGTTCTGGCACATAACATAAAGAGGTATTAGAGAAAAGCGCCGGTCTGAAGCGCCAACCTAGCGCAATGCGCCAGAAGCGCCAGCCTGGCGCAATGAGCCAAGAGCACCATCCAAGATATTTTCTCGTTTTATTTTAGCGAGTTATTAACATAAGAGTCCAGTAGCCTCTCAGACAGCACGCTCGGTAACGGCAAGATTCGTTCCTGATTTCGTTACCATTAATCACTTAGGCCAATTCCACGACACTCTCATATCGCAAAGAGCATTGAGAATCTCTTTTTTTTTTCGCTCCTGTTCGCGTTAACAAAGAGAACTATTTGGAAAAAGAGGTTCGATGCAAGATTTTGCATGTCCGTGAGAACCTTCTCGATCAACGATAATAACTGTTATCATATGTCTAAACATTTATTGCAAAGAGTTTGTGAGAAACCTACGGAAAGTCTTCTTCATAGATCTCTTAGCAAGGTAGAAGACGAACAGGCTTCCTGTAGACTGCTTCCTTTTCCTTGAACCAAGAGAAGTAGCAATATACACCATCTTTTATAGAAAGGGGAATAAACTTTAGTTTTTTTTTTCCCCTAAATATAAATGCTTTACAGAATTTAAGATAAAGGGCGTCAAAGAAAGAGAGGATAATACTTTATGCCTCATTTTGGCCTTAAGAGGTTGGATTCACAGAGGTCACGTTCTTCTCACACGGCATGTTTTTGGACGTCTTTTCAAGACAGTCTGAATATTCTATAAGCATCTATTACAAATGGACCTTAACAACCTCTCCACTCTGAGTCAGTCTTCGTGCAGACTGACAGAAGTGGACATGGATGAGAGGATTTTTAAAGGTGAATGACAATAGTCATAGCCAGGACATAGAATTGCTGCAGATCGTGTTTGATGGAAGAGGAAACTGTCCTCTTCCGATACCTCTGTGAACCACATATAGGTTTTTTCTTCCTTTTCAGAGGGAAGAATCAACTTTAATATATATCTGCTATCAAAGAGCACAGTAAAAGGCTATACTCTGTCTATACAAGGAGAATTAGAGATAGCAGAGGATTAAGATCTTCGGGATCTGATACGATACCTCAATACGACAAGAGTAGGATATCATGTACTTCGAATGGGATCTTTTGTGGCTTCAGATTCCGTGTTCCGACAAGATGGAACTGCTCCTCATCAAACTTCTTTGAGAAATTTTATGATGGGAATTCTTTGTTTTCTCTTGGCCCTTAACTACCAAGAAGACAGGTGAATTTTTTGTGCATTGGAATCTCGCATCAGATTTAATGGAGACTCGGCAATGGGTTCTTGCCAGCATAGTATGTCTGGCAAGAGAACTAAAACCCTCTATTCCTGACTCAACGATTTCAGATAGAAGTTTCGTTGCCCAGGCAGGGTACTTACGTTTTCACCTACATAAGAAGAGATGGTTTTAAACGTTTTTTGCCTACAAAGTCTTTGGGATGCGATGAGGGTTCGAAAATGCGTTCCCAGAAGGTTATTCAGGAGGATCTACAAGTTTAAAGAGCTAGAAACCAGGAGTCCTCCAATTTCAGCTCGGGACTTCCTTCGACTTCCAAAGCCCCTTCCCTTCTTCGGACAAGGATAGGGAAGATTCTGCAACGAGGAACTTCATCAGCAAGTAAGAAGAGATCTCGTTAGCAACGGAAGGATTCAAGAAGGATCCTCCTCGGAGGAAGACTCTTATCTCTCGTAATAGTGGAAAAATATATACCGAAGAAGAAAAGTAAACATCATTCATGCATACCAAGAGACAGAAGGATCTTGTTCCAGAAAATCAGAAAGTGGAAAAAAGGTCTTGCAAAAGAAAAAAAATGCATGGAAAGTTATAGAACTAAAAAGTAAGATAGAAAATGCAGAACAAAAGATTATACAATCAAAAGAAAATGAAAAACGGGACTTGGAAGAAAAAACCCTATTAAATATCAAGCAAACCCCAAACTATTATACTCATATGCGAAGAAGATGAATAAAAGAAGAATAGAATAGGCCCTCTGGAGAATTAAGGGAGATTAACGAATGGAAAAAAAGGAAATTTGCAACATACTGGCAGAACGATATAAGAGAGAATTCACCCCTAGAATAGATAATGAAGATAATGATATAGAAGTAAGGGAAGAAAATAGTGAATATTTAGCTGACAGAGAAACTTACTGAAGATGATATTGTGCAGGCAATTAATGAAATTAAAAATGGAGCTGCTGCAGGGCCGGATGGAGTCCCTGCTATTTTGTTAAAGAAAGTAGTTCATTCTATCGCAAAGCCACTTGCAATATTATTAAGACAAAGTGTAGATACAGGCAAGATTTATGATGAGCACAAATTAGCATATATCACCCCTACTTTCAAAAGTGGATCAAGACTAGAGGCAAGTAATTATAGGCCTGTGAGTCTAACATCACATATTATGAAAGTGTATGAAAGGGTAATGAAGAAAAATATTATGAAACATTTAATAAAAAATAATTTGTTTAATATAGGACACACGGTTTCGTACCCGGAAAAAGTACACGAACCCAACTGTTAGTCCACCGTGAGAACATATTCAAAAATATGAAAAGCGGAAATGAAACAGATGTGGTTTATTTAGACTTTGGCAAAAGCTTTTGACAAAGTAGACCATAATATATTAGCAAAGAAAATTAGAAAACACAATATCGTAGATAAAGTAGAAGATGGTTAAAAGAATTTTTACACAACAGAAAACAGATAGTTATTGCAAACGATGAGAAATCGGATGAAACCAAGGTAATATCCGGTGTGCCACAAGGTACGGTGCTAGCTGCAATATTGTTTGTTATTATGATTGAAGACATAGACAGTAATGTTAAGGATTCGGTAGTGAGTAGTTTCGCTGATGACACAAGAATAAGTAGAGAAATTACTTGTGATGAAGATAGGAACGCTCTACAAAGAGACCTTAACAAAGTATATGATTGGGCAGAGGTAAATAGGATGGTATTTAACTCTGATAAATTTGGGAATCAATAATTATGGAGACAGAGAAGGAAAGCTATATGCATATAGGGGACCTAATAATGAGACAATCACAAATAAGGAAGCAGTTAAAGACCTTGGTGTGATGATGAATAGGAACATGTTATGCAATGATCAAATAGCAATTCTGTTGGCAAAATGTAAAGCAAAAATGGGAATGTTGTTACGGCACTTCAAAACAAGAAAAAGCTGAACACATGATTATGCTTATAAAACATATGTTCGTAGTCCACTTGAATATTGCAATATGATATGGACCCACACTATCAAAAGGATATTGCACAAATAGAGAGTGGGGGGTACAAAGGTCCTTTACAGCTAGAATAGAAGAAGTTAAGGACCTAGACTACTGGGAAAGACTACAATCCTTAAAATTATATAGTCTAGAAAGGAAGAGAACGCTACATGATAATTCAGGCATGGAAACAGATAGAAGAATAACAGAAAATATCATGGAACTAAAAATATCAGAAAGAGCAAGCAGAGGTAGATTAATAGTGCCCAAAACTATACCAGGAAAAAATAAGGAAAGCACACAGGACATTAATCCACTACGCAACCAGCATCGATAATTTTTTTTTTTTTTTTTTTTTTTTTTTTTTTTTTTTTTTTTTTTTTTTTACAGCGGTCATAGTTCAATGCGTTGCCAGCTCATCTGAGGAATATATCAGGAGTGAGCGTAGATGTGTTTAAGAATAAGCTCGACAAATATCTAAACTGCATCCCAGACCATCCAAGATTGGAAGATGCAAAATATACCGGAAGATGTACTAGCAACTCTCTGGTAGACATTAGAGGCGCCTCACACTGAGGGACCTGGGGCAACCCGAACGAACTGTAAGGTCTGTAAGGTAAGGTAAGGTACTGTTAGATGTCCTATCGTCTAATGGATGTAGTTTACTACAATCACCTTCCCTTGCTGGAGAGGCCAGAAGCTCAAAGTGGAAGAATTTCTTCCACCCTTCTCCAATCTCCTGATAAACCATTGTGGAGTTTCAGGACTTTCGGACAATGTAGCGCCAACCAGGCGCCAAATGCCAAAACAGGCGTAAAAAACACCAGAGGCAGACAGTTTCAAGGAACACTGTCATTGTCTGATGAAGAGAAAGAGGGGGCCTCCAACCTAGCGCAGATGCGCTGGAGGCGAACAAGTCAGACAGATAAGAGTGTCTGATGTGGGCATCACCAGACATCCTCGGGACTCTACCAAGCTCGAAGCTCCAGCAAGTGGAGAGGAATCAGCCAGGGGCCAGACGCCAAATAGTGCCAGTCTGGAGCCAGGCGCGAAGCTACTTCCAGGCGCGAGGCGCCAGCCAGAGCGGCAAAAGCCTTCCGGAGCTAGGGGGCCAACCAAGTCAGGCAGCGCCTTCCGGAGCTGGGGGCCAACCAAGTGCCAGGCAGGCGCAAGGCGCCAGCCAGGCTCGAGCTCCAGCCGGCTCGAGGCTCCAACCAGACTCGAGGCGCCACCCAGGCGCAAGCCAGGCTCTAGGCTTCATCCAGAAAAGATCCATTTCAAAGGAAGCCCTGGTCTTCTTTGAAATAAGTGTGATCGCTAAAAGCACTTCATGAATGACTTGATGATTCCTTCAAACAGCTGAGAATTAAAAGCGCTTGAAGTGCGAGCTTTTATGAATTCTTGTTCGTTACATAACAATATGTCGTGAAGGACATATTAGCTGTAACTTAAGGGAGATGCAACTCTGTGTTGACTTCCCTTTGCACGAAGGAGGTCAAGTTGACCTACGAGAGATCCTTCTCTCTTGGTTTTACGTGTCTACGGATGCGTTGCTGGGATAGGGAGCCGACACTGAATCCTTAACTAAGTGAGTTATTTTGTTTGTTTAACATAGTGTTTTTTTTTTTTTGGTTTGTTTGAAAGGAGTTTGGGGGATAGCTCTTTTCAAACTAAGCACAAACCCTCCCCGTGTTAGGATCAGGTGATCGGGATCGGTGTTGTGCTCCTTTAATTATGCCGCCCCTAGGCATAGGTGTATTGTCATGTAAGTTGGATAAGACCCCATTGCATTCAAATGACCATTAGATTCTGTCGAGTAAGTGGATAAGCCCCCATTGACAGATCTACAAGAACTCTTAGCCATAGGTCACATCCTCGCTGAGGCTCTTGAGACGAAGTAGACACCTAGCAATAGCTAGGAAGTCAACCCTTCGTCTAAACACATAGGAACCAAGGTTTTATTTATCTATTACCTACAACGTATGTTGTTTACCTGTCTAATCAGTAATTAGCTGTCTCTTACCCACCACCAAAGGTGCCAATCAGCTAAGTATATATCTGACAGGGAAGTTGAATGTATGAAAATGATATTGTTATTGTACAATAAAGTTTCATACATACTTACCTGGCAGATATATACAATTGAATGGCCCACCCAGCCTCACCTCAGGAGACAGGTGGAAGAGAAAAATCTGTCCTTAGAAGGTAATAGTTCCTATTCCTGCCACCCAGCGGCAGGCCGGTAGATCACCTGACCTACCTACCTGTAGCGTGTGCCGCGAAATTCGAATTTCTATCGGGGACGACGGAGTCTATAGCTAAGTATATATCTGCCAGGTAAGTATGTATGAAACTTTATTGTACAATAACAATATCATTTTCTTCGAATTCTGTTCGCTCGTGTAAGAAGCGTAAGGACGCTTCTGTTGGAAGTAAGGCAGTCTCGGTCGTCTCTAAGGACGCTCATCGCCGTCAAGACGCTCTGCCTCCTTCGAGGAGTAAGGATCGTCGTAAGGACGTTAGCTTAGATGAGGCTTCTGCTTCTAAGCAGCGGGGGTCTTTGATCAAGGCGAGAAGCGCTGGATGTACGCCCTCTCCGGAGGGGCGGTCTCCTATTCCTCTTAGGGAAGAAGGAGAGTTGAGTAGCCCGGCGGACTCGATTGAAGAGGAACCTTCTTCTGTTTCGTCCGTCTCGGACTACAAGGTTCTTGTGCGGCTGTTGCGCTCGTCTTTCGGGGACAAGTTTCAGCCTGCAGCTCCCAAGTCTCCTCCCTCGCAGTTTTCGTCTTCCAAGTCGTGTAAGACCCTGGAGTTCGTGGAAATGAAGACTTCGCTGTCCACCAAGAGGGCCTTCAAGAAACTCCAAGACTGGATGGATCGAAGGAAGGACCAGGGCAAGTCAACTTTCGCCCTTCCTCCCTCTAGACTCAATGGTAAAGGGGGCGTTTGGTACGAGACCAAGGGAGACGTGAATGTGAAGATCCCTTCGTCAGCTCAAGGGGACTTCTCTAGTTTAGTAGATTCCCAGAGGAGGTCCCTTTTATCCACAGCCAAGGTGTCTTGGACTCCTACTGAAACCGACCATCACTTAAAAGGACTGCTACGGACTCTCGAAGTCTTCAACTTTTTGGACTGGTGCTTGGGAGTTCTAGATCTGTCTAGAAGCCCGGACTCGCTCAGTTTGGGGGAGCTGTCCAGCGTGCTATCGTGCATGGACAAGGCCGTCAGGGATGGTTCGGAAGAGCTAGTTTCTCACTTCGGAACGGCATTCCTTAAGAAGAGAGCTCTGCTGTGTAACTTCACAGCTAGATCAGTTACACCCGCTCAGAAAGCGGAACTGCTCTTTTCACCTCTTACGAACCATCTCTTCCCCCAGACTTTGGTCAAGGACCTGGCAAGTAGCTTACCCTTTCGTGGGGCTCCTCCCTCAAGAGCAGCTCCTCGAGGGAGAGGGCTTTCAAGAGGAAGAGCTTCCTTCAAGCCCAAGACATCGAAATGAAGATTATGTCCTTCAGACACCAGTCGGAGCCAGACTGAAGTTTTTTGCGGGAGCATGGAGAGAGAAAGATACGGACCCGTGGTCCCTCAAGATCGTGGAGCAGGGTTACAAGATCCCCTTTTTGGATCCTCCTCCTCTATCCACAACTCCCAGAAACCTTTCTCCGTCATATCAGGGAGAGAAAAAACGGATTCTGTTCGATCTATTAGATCAAATGATCGAAAAAGAGCGGTGGAGCAGGTCGTGGACCTGGGGTCACCAGGATTTTACAACAGGATTTTCCTGGTACCGAAGCAGTCGTCGGGTTGGCGTCCAGTCCTAGACATAAGCAGGCTCAATCTTTTTGTAGAAAAGATCAAATTCAAAATGGAGACGCCTCAGTCTGTTCTAGGAGCCTTGAGACCGGGCGACTGGATGGTGTCCTTAGACCTGCAGGACGCGTACTTTCACGTTCCAATCCACCCTCTTTCAAGAAAATACTACCTAAGATTCGTTTTAGGCAACAAAGTCTGGCAGTTCAAAGCCCTTTGTTTCGGCTTGAGCACGGGTCCGATGGTTTTTACCGTCATCATGAAGAATGTGGCGAGGTGGTTACACTCTTCGGGGATAAGAGTTTCCCTATACCTTGCCGATTGGCTTGTCAGAGCGTCGTCGAAGGAGAAATGTCTGAAGGACCTTCAGTTAACATTAGCCTTAGCGAAGTCCCTGGGACTTCTTGTCAACCTCAAAAAGTCACATCTGACCCCGACACAGTCCATCGTGTATCTGGGGATTCAGATGGATTCAGTGGCTTTTCGGGCGTTTCCGTCCCAGGAACGTCAGCGGCTAGGCTTAGAGAAAATCTCAGCCTTCTTGGGGAAAGAGACTTGCTTGGCGAGGGAATGGATGAGTCTGCTGGGCACCATTTCCTCGCTGGAAAGGTTTGTTTCCTTGGGAAGACTGCACCTCAGGCCTCTCCGGTTTTTCCTTGCGGACGAATGGAAGGCCAAGGACGATCTCAATGCGATCTTGAAGATCTCAGATTCGGTGAAAAGCCATCTAAGATGGTGGGTCGATCCTCAGAAGTTACAAGAGGGCTTATCCCTAAATCTTCTGAGCCCCAACCTAGTGTTGTTTTCAGACGCTTCCATTTCGGGCTGGGGAGCAACACTAGGAGGGGAAGAAGTGTCAGGCTCCTGGAGAGGGGAACAGGCAGTCTGGCACATCAATGTCAAAGAACTGGCAGCGATCTTCCTGTCGCTGCAGTTCTTCGAAGAGAAATTGACAAACAAAGTTATCCAAGTCAATTCGGACAACACCACAGCCCTCGCATATTTGAAGAATCAGGGAGTAACACACTCCCGGACTCTGTTTCACCTGGCAAAGGAGATTCTGCTGTGGGCAAGGGTGAGAAGGATCACGATCCTGACGAGATTCATCGCAGGAGTGCAGAACGTCAGGGCGGACCTTCTCAGTCGACAGGACCAAACCCTGCCGACAGAATGGATCTTGCATCAAGATGTGTGTCAGGAGCTTTGGAAGTTGTGGGGACGTCCTCTGGTCGACCTATTCACAACGTCGAGGACGAAGAGGCTTCCTCTGTATTGCTCCCCGGTCCTAGATCCAGGAGCAATCGCTGTGGATGCATTGCTCTGGAGTTGGACGGGCCTAGACCCTTATGCCTTCCCACCATTCAAGATCAAGGGGAAAGTCATGAGGAAGTTTGCGGCTTCAGAAGGGACAAGGTTGACCCTGATCGCCCCGATGTGACCGGCGAGAGAATGGTTCACAGAGGTCATGTCATTCCTTGTAGACTTCCTAAGGACGTTGCCCTGGAGGAAAGATGTACTCAAACAGCCTCACTTCGAAAGGTATCACCAAAACCTCTCCGCTCTGGGTCTGACTGCGTTCAGACTATCGAAAAGTTGGCCAGAGCGAGAGGTTTTCATACAATCAACTTACCTGTCAGATATATACATAGCTAAGACTCCGTCATCCCCGACAGAAATTCAAATTTCGCGCCACTCGCTACAGGTAGGTCAGGTGATCTACCGGCCTGCCCTGGGTGGCAGGACTAGGAACCATTCCCATTTTCTACTCATATATTTTCTGTCGCCGGTGGTATCAACATCGTTGCTGCCACCTCTTGACTGGAATTCGCTTTTCTAAGCAATTGATCATCTTTTTGTGGACTTTTGGTGACGTACCTGGATCGTTGTTTTGGCATTCGCTACTGTGGACTGGATTTGGACTTGCTTTTTGATTTTTCTTCAGAATGTCTGATTCAAGTGTTTGTGTGAGAATGTGTGTGAATGTAGGCTGCAAGGTGAGGATACCGAAAGCTTCGGTTGATCCTCACACTGTATGTCGCAAATGTAGGGGTTTTGATTGTTCTATTTCTAACACCTGTCATGAGTGTGAAAGGTTGAATGTTGAGGAATGGAAGACTCTAACTTCTTACTTGAAGAAGTTGAAAGGGATGGAAGAGTCAGAAGGGCTGCATCTAAGATGGCGGGTAGTTGTACAAGGCCTATTGAGCCTTTGGATAATTCTAACTCTTCTCTTAATTATGATTCTGTATCAGGACCCTCACTGGCCGTACATCAGATTCAGCTTCGGAAATTGCTGAACTGAAGGCTACGCTTCACAGGATGAAATCCGAAAATGGCTGCCATAAAAGGTAAGGATGGTGAAAGTGACTTTAGTGAAGTGAGTGTCCCCAGTGTTGTGGAGGGGGCGTCTGACCGTCTCTGCGACGCTCCCAGGCCTAAACCTCTTCCAAGCTCCCAAGCCCAGAGGAGAAGGAAAGTCGAAAGCCGTACGGAGGTTGTGGAGAATTCCCCCCGGTCAGGCGTCCCTTCAGCAGGTGCTGTGTATAGGAAACCACCTGCTCAGGACCGCTATCGAAAAAGCGTCCTCAGAGAGTGCTTCTCTTCGTCCGCTTCTCCCTCTCCTAAACGAGGGTGGAAGGATTCAGACTTGTCCAGGCCCCTGAAAAGGCACTGGAGAGATCCTGGTTTGGATTCAAGCCCAGAACGCTTTTCGGAAGAAGAACCTCCTTCTATCAAGAAGGCGAAGAGGGTTTCGCCGTCCCATGATGGGGACAACACGCCTTCGAGGTCTACCTCTCCCGTTCAAGAAGGACGCAGGAGAAGCGTCCAAAAGGATCATTTTGGCGGTACAGGAACAGCTTTCCGCCCTAGTTAGGAGTCCTTTCGAAGGATCCTCCTCGTAAGAAAGACGTCAGACTGCCGGTCAAGAAGACTCGTCTTCCTTCTCCCACCAGGAGTGAGGCTCCTGTGAGACGTGAGTCTTTTGAGATCTCAGATAGAGACTCGTGGGAAGATCTGGATCCGCCAGACAAGCGCGTAGCAACAGCCAAGCGCGAGGCGTCCTACAGACGAGAAGCGTCCTCTAAGAGAGAGTCAGACAAGCGAGAAACGCATTACAGACAAGAGGATTCTTCCAGATGGGATAAGTCTGCCAGATCAGTAGCTTCAGCCGAGCGCGGAGTAACAAACAGGCGTGAGCATTCACAAGCGTGAGGCTCAAGAAGAACATCTGTCACGCAAGGAAGGGACTTCAGGAAGACGCGAGTCTTCAACAAGGCACGAGATGTCAGTCAGGCGCGAGACTTTTCAGAGGCGCGAGGCACCAGTCAGGCGCGAGGCGCCAGCCAAGCCCGAAGAGTCAGTCAGGCACGAGACGCCAGCCAAGCGCGAGGATCTGGCCAGGCGCGAGGCGCCAGCCAAGCGCGAGGAGTCAGCCAGGCGACGAACGCCAGCCAGCGCGAGGCGCCAGCCAGGCGCGAGGCGCCAGCCAAGTACGAAGAGGCCAGTCAAAGCATAGGAGCTCTTTACACTCTCTTAGCCCCTCTCCTATTAGGAGTTTGTCCCCAGTAGAGAGAATTTTTGGACAAGAAGACCCGGAACGAGAAGTGGTCTCTCCTACTGATCTGATTATGGAAGAGGAATCAGAGGACGAGTCTCACAGTAAGGAAGGACTGTCGAACTACAAAGTCTTGACAGCTCTCCTTCTCCAGGAATACGGAGACGCATTGATCCCTGCCGCTCCTCCTTCGCCTCGTTCTCTGTTTTCATGCTCGAAGACTCCGAAATCGTCGGCTTTCGTGAAGATGAGACCGACGATTTCTATGAAGAGAGCTCTGCAATCGCTGGATAACTGGATGCTTACTAAGAAGGAGCTAGTAAGGACAGTCTTTGCATGCCTCCCCTAGACTGACCGGCAAGAGAGGGATTTGGTACCAGACTGGGGAGAATATGGGTCTCCACTCTCCCTGCTTCAGCTGAAGCTGACTTTTCCAGTCTGGTAGACGCATCCAGGAGACATAGCCTTCACACGGCTTAAGATTACTTGGGGCCTTTCAGAGTTGGATCATCTCCTCAAGGGACTTTTTCACATTCTAGAAGTCTTTAACTTCCTAGATTGGTGGTCCCTTGGGGTGATGTCCAAGAAGGCTCATGCCCCTGAAGGGCTAGAACCGGATGTACTCCTAGCAATTCTGTCATGTATTGACAAGGCGGTGCAAGACGGCTCAGGGGAAGTTTCTTCCTTGTTTGGAGCAGGTCTCTTGAAGAAGAGATCTGTGTTTAGCGCTTTCTTGACGAAAGCAGTATCACACTCACAAAGAGCAGCTTTGTTATTCGCCCCTAGGTCTGATTTTCTGTTCCCGTCACAGTTGGTGAAGGATATTTCACGATCACTGACGGAGAAAGCGACTCAAGATCTTCTCCTGCAATCGTCCAGGAAGAAGAGACCAGTAATGATGGGAGAAAAGAAAGTGACGTCTACTCCTGTTCGGCCCTTTCGAGGCGGCCCGCCAACTAGAGTTACCGCTAAAAGGAAAACGACCGAGAAGAGAGGTCGAGCCTCGTTCCGCCCCTTTAAAAGGGGAAAGTGAAGTGGCGCTCCTCCAAACACCAGTAGGTGCCAGGCTCCGGGGATTTGCGGAAGCCTGGACTCGCATCGACACAGATCCTTGGTCGATGTCGGTTCTTCAGAAGGGATATCTCATTCCTTTCCTGGACAATCCTCCCTGACGTCAACTCCGAGGGAATTGTCCGCCAATTACAAGGACCCTGTGTTGAAAGATACTCTTCAACAAATGGTGGATCAGATGTGGGACAAGAGAGCTATAGAACTTGTGCTGGATCAAAGCTCCCCGGGGTTTTACAATCGTCTTTTCTTGGTTGCGAAAGCCTCGGGGGATGGAGACCAGTTCTGGACGTCAGCGCTCTGAACAAGTTTGTTCAAACAGAAGTTCTCCATGGAAACCTCTGCTTCAGTCCTGGCGGCTCTTCGCCAAGGGGATTGGATGGTGTCTCTGGATCTCCAGGACGTATATTTTCACGTCCCGATCCATCCTTCGTCGAAGAAGTACCTCCGTTTCATGACGGGGGGAAGGATCTTCCAATTCAGAGCCTTGTGCTTCGGCCTGTCGACGGCGCCTCAGGTTTTCACGAACCTTTTGAAAAATGTGGCGAGATGGCTTCATCTGAAAGGAATCAGTATATCTCTTTATCTAGACGACTGGCTTATCAGAGCAAAGTCAGAGGAACAGTGTTTGGAGGACCTGAATGTGACACTAAACCTGATAAAGACTTTAGGATTACTCGTGAACCTCGAGAAGTTCCCAACTGATCCCCAGCCAGAACTTGGTCTATCGGTGGGGATTCGGATGGATTCTCGGGCGTTTTCGAGTATTTCCTTCTCAAGAGAGACTAGCGAGAGGTTTAGAAAAAGTCTCTCTCTTCCTAAGGAAGGAACGGACTTCGGCGAGGGAATGGTTGAGCCTGTTAGGGACCCTTTCCTCGCTCGAACAGTTCTTTCACCTAGGAAGACTTCATCTCCGTCCTCTTCAGTTCTTCCTCAGAAGTTCGTGGAACATGAAGACAGGACTACTCTCGGACTTTTTTCCCATTCCAGATCTGATAAAACGTCATCTAGAATGGTGGTTACTCCCACTGAGGGAAAACAAAGGTACTTCCCTGGAAATACAGAGCCCAAACCTTGTATTGTTTTCCGAGCGTCGGAAAAAGGTTGGGGAGCAAACTTTGGGAAAGAGAGAAGTGTCAGGCACTTGGAATGCTCTTCAAGTGTCCTGGCACATAAACTGCAAAGAACTGCTAGCTGTACACCTAGCTCTAAAGAGCTTCGAACCGTTAGTTTGCAACAAAATAGTTCAAGTAAATGCGGACAATACAACCGCTGGCATACATTCGGAACAAGCAGGACTCACTCTATGCCCTTTACGAACTCACGAGAGAACTTCTGTGGGACATCCCAGAGGAACATCTCTCTCTTGACGAGGTTCGTTCAGGGAGTAAGGAACGTACGAGCGGACAGGCTGAGCAGGAGGAACCAGGTCCTTCATACCGAGTGGACCCTCACCACTCAGAAGTTTGCCTCACAAGCTCTGGTCTCTTTGGGGAACTCCTCATGTCGACCTCTTTGCCACGTTCCTCTCGAGGAGACTGGAAGTCTTCTGTTCAGTGGTAGAAGATCCCAGAGCTCTAGCAGTAGAACGCCTTCCTGCTAGATTGGTCTCAGGTAGACGTTTACGCATTTCCCCCATTCAAGATTCTGGGGCAAGTACTCAGGAAGTTTGTGACTTCAAAGGGGACAAGAATGACCCTGATAGCCCCCTTTTGGCCAGCTCAAGAATGGTTTCCAGAGGTACTGGAGTGGATAGTAGACTTCCCCAGATCCCTTCCACAAAGGAGGGATCTTCTCAGACAACCACACTTCGAGAGGTTTCATCAAAACCTCCCCGCTCTCGCTCTGACTGCCTTTCGACTATCGAAAGACTTGTCAGAGCGAGAGGCTTTTCTAGTAAAGCAGCAAGCTCGATCGCTTAGAGCCCGGTAGAACTTCCACTATCCGGGTTTATCAATCCAAGTGGGAAGTTTTTAGAAGGTGGTGTAAGTCAAAGAAGTTGTCCTCCTCCAGTACCTCTGTAGCAGAAATAGCTGATTTTCTGTTATTTCTGAGGGAAGAGTCGCACCTCTCCGTAGCCACGATAAAGGGCTATAGGAGTATGCTATCGGCCGTCTTTAGGAATAGAGGCCTAGATTTGGGAAACAATAAGGATCTGCATGATCTGATTAGGTCATTTGAGACCAAGAAGTCTAGAATGACTTCTCCCCCTAACTGGAATCTAGACGTAGTACTGAAGTTCTTGACTTCAGAGAGATTTGAACCCCTACATTTGGCCTCGTTTCGTGATATAACAAGAAAATGTTTATTCCTTTTGTCACTGGCGACGGCAAAAAGGTGGGTTAGCGAACTGCACGCCCTTAGTGACAAAGTCGGGTTCAATGTAGATTCAGCCATCTGTTCCTTCAAGGAATTATTCTTGGCGAAGAATGAAAATCCTTCGAACCCCTGGCCGAGAAACTTCGAAATAAAAGGATTATCGGGTCTCGTCGGCAGGGAACCGGAGAGGTCTCTTTGCCCGGTAAGGGCTTTAAAGTTTTACGTTAAAGAAGAATGGAAACAGTTGTGGGAGGTTCTAGACAAGGCCTGTGGTGCTCAGTGAAGGATCCATCAAGACCTATGTCTAAGAATGCATTAGCCTTTTTTGTCAGGAACGTAATTATGGACGCTCATAAGGCTTGCACGGACGATTCTTTAAAACTTCTGAGAGTAAGAGCTCATGAAGTGAGAGCAGTGGCGACGTCTCTCTCTTTTCAGAGAAATATGTCGCTGAAGAATATCTTGGAAGCGACATATGGAGATGAATTCTGTGTTTGCGGCTCACTATTTGAAGGACGTGCGTGTGACCTATGAAAAATGTTTTTCATTAGGTCCTTTTGTGTCTGCGGGCACAATCCTGGGTACAGGAGCTTACAACAATCCTTAAGATTTTTTTTTTATTACTTAAGTCTAATAGATATGTTCTAGACTTTCTGCTGAACAAGTGCAGTTGCCGCACAAGCGGCCAGTCACTTCAGTTTAGTAAGGAACTCTTGTGATATCTTATATTAGATAAAATTTTTTTTTTGAAAATTATTGTGTGCTTGTGCATTGTGGTTGAGTTACGGTTGTTGCGAAGAGTTGGGGATAACTCTGAGCAATTTTTAATACTAACATGGTGGTTAGGATCAGGTGGTCGGGATTGGTTGTATGCTCCTTAATAAGGTGTGTTGTCATGTAAGTGGATCAGCACCCATTGACAAAGTCCTTTCAGGCTCTGCCGAGTAAGTGGATAAGACCCCTTCGGCAGACCCACAAGAATTCTTGGCCATAGATCACATATCTCGCTCAAAGTTTCTTGAGGTGATGCAGACTATGTACGGGGAAAACACCCACGAAGTCTACCACCTATCAGGTAGGAACCAAGGTTTTTATTTTATACCTACAACAGATGTTGTTTACCTGTCTATTCTAGTAGTAGCTGTCTCTTACCCTCCACCGAAGGGTGCCAATCAGCTATGTATATATCTGACAGGTAAGTTGATTGTATGAAAATGATATTGTTATAATACAATAAAGTTTCATACATACTTACCTGGCAGCAATATATACGATTAGGGCCCACCCAGCCTCCCCGCAAGGAGACAGGTGGAAGAGAAAATATATGAGTAGAAAACGGGAATGGTTCCTAGTCCTGCCACCCAGGGCAGGCCGGTAGATCACCTGACCTACCTGTAGCGAGTGGCGCGAAATTTGAATTTCTGTCGGGGACGACGGAGTCTTAGCTATGTATATATCTGCCAGGTAAGTATGTATGAAACTTTATTGTATTATAACAATATCATTTTTCGAAAACAGCTGCGAAAGCAATCGCAAATGCAAGAAGAGCCTCTACAAGAGCTGTCTACCAATCGAAGTGGGCTTCCTTCAGGGCATGGTGTAGAAAGGAGGGAGTTTCCTCTTCCACGACCTCTGTGAGCCAGATAGCCGATTTTCTTTTTACTTTTAAGAACAACGTGCAGAAATTGGCCAAAGTTCCCAGACCAATCAAGGGATACAAGCGGCATGTTGTCAGCAGTTTTTAGGCACAGAGGCCTGGACCTCTGACAACAGGGATCTTCACGACCTCTTGAAATCGTTCGAGACTACGAAGATTCCTCAGGCGAGGCCGCCTTCATGGTACCTTGACGTGGTTCTTAGACTATTGATGTCAAGTCCGTTTGAACCTCTTCACTCAGCGTCTCTTCGGAACTTGACAAAGAAGGCTCTTTTCCTAACTTCTCTGGCGACGGCGAAGAGAGTTAGCGAAATCCAAGCTTTTAGTAGCCAAGTGGGCTTCAAAGGAGACAACGCTGTCTGCTCTTTGAGTCCAACTTTCTTGGCTAAAAACGAGAACCCGTCTAACCCTTGGCCAAAGAGCTTCGAGATTAAGGGTATGTCGAGTCTGGTGGGCCAAGAACCAGAGAGAGTCCTGTGCCCTGTCAGGGCTCTCAAGTTCTATGTTCATAGAACGAAGGAGGTACGAGGTCCCTCAGGTAATCTCTGGTGCTCTGTGAAGAGACCGGAATTACCTTTGTCAAAGAATGCTGTGGCTTTCTTTCTGAGGGACGTCATTAAAGAGGCTCGTTCATCTTGCCAGAAGACTGATTTGAGCCTCTTGCGAGTGAAAGCTCACGAGGTCAGAGCTGTCGCTACCTCTCTTGCCTTCCAAAAGAATATGTCAATCAAGGACATCCTTGATGGCACCTTTTGGAGGAGCAATTCTGTATTCGCCTCACATTACTTAAGAGATGTGAGAACGATTTACGAGGACTGTAGTTCTCTTGGACCATACGTTTCTGCAGACACAGTCTTGGGGGCTGGAGGTAGCTCTTTCCCTATCCCTTAGTTAGGAGTTAGGTTAGTTTTAATATGTTTTGTGTTTTTGGTTGTTGGTGAGATCTTGTGTGAAGATCTCCCATTCTTTAGATTAACTTTCAGGGGATTTTTGGTCTAGTTGGTCAGGTGGTGGTCAGTTGCTTCATAGCCCTCTTATGTAAGGTTCGATGGTCTTGTCACGTTGAGGTCACGCCCCCGTTGACAGAGCATCCAGAGCGCACCAGCACTACAGGTCTCCACCTGGCTGGCAACTCTGATTGAGCAGAAGCAGGCTTAAGTGACAGTAATCACAGAGTCTACTTTGCCAACAGGTGAGGAACCAAGATGTACATCATCTACTTAATTTAGTTTCCTACAAATCCTATTCTGTCTCTTCCCACCATCCGAAGGTGGGATTCAGCTATATATATATCTGTCAGGTAAGTTGCATGAACAAAATGTTATTGTTATAATACAATTAAGTTTGTTCATACTTACCTGGCAGATATATATATAGCTGTATTTTCTGAAGTCCGACAGAATTTCAAAACTCGCGGCACACGCAGTGGGCGGCCAGGTGGTAGTACCCATTCCCGCCGCTGGGAGGTGGATATCAGGAACCATTCCCATTTTCTATTCATATTTTATCAATGCCACTGTCTCCTGAGGGGAGGAGGGTGGGCACCTTAATTATATATATCTGCCAGGTAAGTATGAACAAACTTAATTGTATTATAACAATAACAATAACATTTTTTCTCTCCCTCCATCAATTACCCAACAATATTTTATTCTAATACAGTTAACAAGCATGGATAGTATATTGACAATGATATCAAAAATGTCTTCCAAAATATGAGTCATCCTCAGTTCAAACCTGGGCAGCAGGAAGTGTGAAAGAAATCATTGTAACTGGAGAGCTCAGGCCATGACCATCAGTACATCTGAGAGAACAGTTGCATTTTTGGCAGCAGACCTCCTGTGACATCGGGATATTGCTATTTTTTTCACTTACTGGCAGCCTTCTTGTGGTTAAACGTTGGAATTGGAATAATTGAGTGCAGCAATAGTGGAGGATCAGGTCAAGGTCTTGTATTCTCATTGAGATGTTTGGCATCCATGCAACTAGAATGAGGAGACCTAACTGACTTGACCTCTTTAGAGCAAGATTCAAGTGAGGAGGACTCTTTATCCATTATAGATCTGAAGGCTGCCAGTAGTGACTCATAAACCTGTGTGTAGTCTGTATGAGTCAGGTATGATGATATTCAATAGTAGGCTTGAGCATTATGAAAATTAAGGAAAGTTGTTGAGGTAAACTTGATAGGGTAAAATTTAGCATTCAATATTAAAAGTTCCTAGGTAAAATAGAATAGTAAGGCTTTATACACTAGATTACAAAGGATGTAGTAAAGTATGCATCAGAACTGCCTGCTGACTGAAATTGTAATATTCCCAGATGAATAAACTGTCTTTTTATGCATGGAAAATCTTATACATTTTAGTTTCATATCTGTGATACAAACTTGAAATTACTGATGAGTAGAATTAGAATTTTTCTAATAAAGCTAAACTAGAAAATTAAAAGGAATGGGACTCCTCAGCCCAGCAAAGCTTCCTACATAGAAAACTATCGCAAACCTAAACAACAAATAAAAGATGTAACAAATATAAAAGACACGCTGTGGATGTGTCAGGATAAAGCAAATGTCAAAAACTTACAGTCTAATTAAGGAAAGGTTAAAGGAATCAAAGTTCTTTACATTACAAAGTAAAGAGGATAGAATGTAGAAGGTATTTGAGGCTGGAGAAGTTATGAAATATGACTCAAGATCGTGTACTTCAAGTTGTTCCCAGCCCAGCAGATAATCTTTTTCTTCATGACACCTCATGCAGTTAAACCCATTTAAGAGTCATGTTCTGTAACATATGTGACAATACCACATGCTTTTATGTGCATTCAGTATTCATGTATTTTACAGGTATTCAGGTTGAGTGGTAATCATACTGTCATCTCTCAACTTATGCTCCTTGCCCAGTAGATTTTGTATACCTCTGTAACCCAGCATTTTATTCATTCACTGTAGAACTTTGTGTTAGGAAATGTTCAGTGAAGTAAAGGGACTTCTAAAATATTGTTTCCTTTTAAATTATCAGAATGATGATAATCCAGCCACAATCTCCTTGTGCTTATTTGGGAGCCTCAGAGGATTTTCTGTTGTTCATATGCAAACAAACCTTCGGTCTTAACAATAAGATAATTTCTAGCGCCTAGTTGGATCCGGTTAAATCGCAGATAAAAGCAAAGAATCTTGTGAGATCTGGCCACTCGTGCGTATATCAGGTGAAGAGTGGTCAACGACCACACATCAACCCTACATGGTCAGTCCTTTTTTTAACCGCCTGGGCAAGAGTTGTGGTTGACCTCTCTCGCCCTTTACCCAGTTCATTGCTCGTTTCGATTGTATTTTGTTTACCTTAAGACAAAAGTTATTTGTCTTTTTTTGGAATTTTTACTATTATTTACTGGAATCAGATGTGGAGATAAAAAATAATGGCTAATGCTTTCCTGTATCTTATGAAGTCAGAATAAACAAGAAAAGGAAATCTTTTTGTATCCAATTTTTCACTGCAGTGTAGCCTTTAGAAGAATACCATACCTATGCAATGATTGTACTTGTTAATGGAACCTTATCAGTGGCGTAATTAGTGTTAGTGGCCACACCCAGGGCAGGCTATGAGAGAGTGGTGCCCCATTCCCATGATAAAAAATACTAAAAGTGGTGAAAATTAAATGCACATTTTAAGCCTTAACATCTCACTCGTTTATTTGATTTCATACAGCCAAAACAAAAACAACACAGCAGATTTACAATGGAACCCTACAAGCGTAGTTAGAAGCAAATCAAAGTCCAAAAGCAGAGTTGATAAATCATTGTTCAGTGTTCCAGTCAGACAAAGTATGCTTGAAAATCTAGAATTATGGCAGACCAGATCTGCTCAAAAGATGCCAGAGTGCCGCCACCTGGGGTACGCTCTCCCCCCCAGTTACACCACTGGAATTTATTGTTAGCTGTCATGCCTACACACCAGTATTGATCGGCTGAGAAAGCATCCTTAATGAGCAGGATAAGCACTGTCCAACTTTCAGCATACATTAATGCCAAATCTGTTATATGTTTCTCATGTCCAAGATTTAATACAGCTTGGAAAAAGTGTTTAATTGAGAATTCAAGCAGAGTAAACACTGCTTAAGTTTCCATTCATATATTTATAACAGTGATGATATCAGTGCAACCAGTTTTAGGTCAATTGCCCTTCCTTTACTTCAATACTTCTTTCTGGTGTGGCTGTTGGCCTTTGCCTGATTTATCTTTTCATACTGTTTATACTCATTGCTTCAGTTTATCAATAGCATAGAAAGCCCTATTTGCAGCAATAATGAACCCAAAGTTTAAGATTATTGACAATGGTATTGTTCTAAGCCAAAGACAAAGCTTGAAGTTATTCCTCTAATTGGGGAAATAAAAAATTCTTTATATATTTGAAGTAGAAAAAGAAAAAAAGTGTATGAGGAAGTTCCCAGGATGGATGCCATGAATAGTTCATCAGTTCATGAAATGCTGAAATAGGGAAAAATTTTCTTAGTTGTGCATTTTTTAGTTAAACTGTAGCATATATCTACAGTATATGTATGTACTTAAGAAAATTATATTAGTGCTCCGCATATGGGACCCTATTATCCATGTTAGACTCTGCCAGGATGTTTAGTGTTTACCATGGATAAATGAAAAAAAAAAAAACTTTACTTACTATTGGACAGTTATTTTTCTCTCCTTTCGTCATATATAAAATATCAGACCTGCATAAAACAATTTTATCTCAATTAAATATACAAAATTACACTGTACATTGAGGTGTGGTGCATCTACTTCCTTACCACACTTGATTAGGTTCATCTGAAGGCAAAATATTTATAAGTTACAGTGGTCTTTCCTAAAAAAGATAACAGCTTTTCCCATTAACAAACTAATTTTCATTCTGATTTTGTGTGGGCTTACTTGTAAGTGATGTCAAGTTTTGCACATTATTTTTTTTTTTTTGTAAATTTAAATTTTATTGTGTGTAGTAAGGAGTTTTCTGTGTGTATAAGGTTTTTATCCCTCTGGTATTTTTTCAGAAAAAGTTTGAGGGTACAAGAGTATCTGTGGAAACATTCCTTGCATGGAAAGCCAAATTTGATGCTGAAATGGCAGCTTTACGTTGTGATGACAAAGATGATGAAAAAAGTAAAAAGCTAACTGGCCGAGAGCTTTTCATGAGAGATAAGACATTAAATGAATCCGACTTGAGTTTCTTGGGTGAAGGTAAGTTTTTTGTATCTGTTGCCATAGGTATAAATCATACTACTTAATTGCAGTTTAACAAGTTAAGTTTTCTCTGATGCTGTTGCTGAAATTTATTTCAGGTATAATAATTTTATGATTAACATTTTGAGTAGGAAAATTGCAGTGCTTGAAATTTTGTGAAGGAAAATTACAGTTCAACAATCCATTCATGCAAATTGGAAAGTTGCATTATCAAACTCAACTAGTTACTGCAGACTGCTTGCCTATTAGCTGACTAAAATTAGTAAAATCATTAACAGGTGAATGACAAATAAGACCTATACTAAAGGTTCTATGAACCTTTTTTGTTGACATTGTACAGCTTTAGTATCATTTGCTGGTCTTTTCCCACCCAACAGTCCAACCAGTTTTGTTATTCCTGCTCACAGTAATGTATTTACATATAATATTTCTTTGTACCTGCATAAAGCTTGACCTGATGAAAATAGCAAAAACCTGAGTAGATTTTTATAGAGGTATTTAAGAGATAAAAGTGGCATGGATGGAGGATTGAAATTTAGTACATGTAAAATAAAGCTTATGGGGACTGTTGGAGAAACAAAGGAAACTGAGGCTGGAAACTGCAATGAAGCAACAAAAGACAAGGGTTCAGTAGCATTGCCCCAGGCACTTAGAATCTTCCAGTGGAATCTATGGTTCTCCAGGAGAAGCTGTTATTGCTGTGGGTCAGAATGTGTTTTTGGAAGATCAGAAGTCAATAATGCATGTGATCCAGGGAGGGGTATCTGTTTATCAGGGCTCACAATATGAACTGAGGACTAGCCAAATCCAGATCCTAAAGCAAAAGGTTTGTGATG
Organism: Macrobrachium nipponense; assembly: GCF_015104395.2. Classification (NCBI taxonomy): domain Eukaryota; kingdom Metazoa; phylum Arthropoda; class Malacostraca; order Decapoda; family Palaemonidae; genus Macrobrachium; species Macrobrachium nipponense. Next base: position 50,983,268 of record NC_061096.1, on the reverse strand, counting down.
GTGGTGGTATCTCCATGAAGTAGATCTTGAATAAATGAGACTTGTTATTTGGAAGATCTCTAACAAGGCTCTTATTACCCAAGAAGAGTAGACAGCATCAAAATTCAAGGCTACCTAGGAGACCTGAAGTTAATACCCCTGTCAATTTACTATTCAAAGAATCCATGTACACACAAGAGGTATACACAGAAGCTTAAGAGTAATCTAGAAGTCCAGCTCAAAAGTGTGAATGAAAACAGCCATTAAACTTTGCAACATGGTTGTATTTTGCCATTCCTTTGATGGTACCCAGATGGCATGACATTCCTAACATTCATCCTCATTGATAATGCTTCATGGATGACTGATATAACAAAATTACATATTTTTGCTTCCCAGCTCCATTTCTATCATGGAGACCTTGAATTCTTAGCATACTATCAACAGCATAGAAGGAAGAGTTTGATCCAGTCTCGACACTAGTCCTGATAGAACAGTCCAGGAATAGTTGAGGAACTTCAACTTCAAGGATGTGATAGAATGTCATTGACACTTTAAATGCAGTACAGCTTTCTTTGTAAATTGCTGCATGGAAAAAGAGATGGTCGGAATGCATCTAAGCACCTCGTGGGTTCCCATATTAAGAGCATCATAAAAGACATCACAAGGCCAGTTTGAAAAGGAAGATGAAAATCAAAGTTGTTCATATACAAATCAAACATGAGGTCTTAACATTAGTATAATACTAGCGCCAAGCTGGAAACCAGTAGAATTAATAACAAATTTATGAGACCCAGGGACTATTGGCAAAATCAAAGTTTCTGAACTTGAGATTTGCAGGGAGCTGCTGACCAGCAAGGAGTTAATGGGGATATAGTGGAATGTGAGGCACTCATAGAAGACAAGGCAGAAGCTCACGTTGAATTGGAAATCAAAAACACTCAGGACATCCACATTTATAGGTTGACCTTAGCACTTCAGGGAGAGAAGCAATACAATATGTTATCCAAGCCCACTGAAGCTGTATGAGAAGATATTTTGGAGAAGGAACATGCCCAGCAGATGGTAATATGATTGTTCTTCAAACTGAAGGAGAGCCATGGACGTGTCAGATGAAGAAAACAAATTGAAGAAGAGCCAGGGACGTGTCAGATGAAGAAAACCTTAGCTTGCCTATCAGACCACCCAAGGACATGAAACTGCTCCAGTATTTCCCCATCTGTAACTAGATGAGCTAGAGAAGTACAGCAAGATAATCACAGCAGTAGCTACATTGAAGGACAAAGGAATTGTGTACCAATTGCTGCTGTCCATCAGCCAAAAGGAAGTAGCAGTAATGTAGAAACTGGCAGTAAATAAATTGGAGGTGTATAGACCCCTGAGTTCATTGGGAAGTGTAAGCACTCCAACAATACAGCTCAAAAATTGCTGTCAAACATGGACACGATATCATAGATTAAACAGGGAAAACAAAGCCAGTTCTTTAGACACGGTGGACAGCTGTTTGAAGCAAAATAATTGATTCAGGACAACTGTATGAAGCAAAATGATTGATTCTGGAAGCAATTTCTTGCAAATGCTTACCACCACCATTGCCTTATTTTACTTGGTGCTATATTGCTTTTGTGGTTTGGTAGGTTTTTATTACTGTTAAGGCATTATGCGGTTGTGATCATCTACATATTTGTTCATTTGTAGAGCTGAATTTAGTTGTTGCTCTTCTCTTATAAATGGTAGCATGTTACTTTTTAAATTTCCGATATGTTATTTTTCCAGGAGAATCAGAGGTAACTGTAGATGAAAGCTTATTCCAAGATTTAGATGACTTGGATTTAGAAGATGATGACGATGCTGATGAAGATTATGTACCAGGAATGGAAGAGGAACTTTCAGACTAGTTATAAACATCATTTATTTTTATCATTATCTGATTTATTCTTGATGCCCATATTTTTTGTTAATGACAGAAATAGTGACTTACTCTTGATGCCCATATTTTTGTTAATGACAGAAATAGTGAACTTAAGTAGGTTGTATTTCATTTGACTATTATAATCATATAAACCTGTTTTTTCTTGTTTTTTTATATTAATTTTGACCAACTATTATTTCATTGAATTATTAGCAATATTCTAGATCTGAAAGTAAGGAGAATGGAAAGTTATTTAGTAGAAACAAGTAAAATGTAATTTGGTTTTCATATAATTTATTTTAGGTATTACATAATGTCCATGTTGAATTGACAAAATATTTTGTCATAAACTTGGCAGGCATTAAGAGTAATTTTCAAATAAAATTGTTTTTATATTACCTTATAAGGTCAGTAAGTTTTGGCACTTTTTCTGCATCACTGGAACTAATTAACTCTTTCATATCCGCTTAGTTTTGAGCACTGTGTCCCCAGATATCAGAGGTGTCTGGGAGCGCTCGACAGTGCGAAAAAATAATTATTTCGAAAATTCAGCAAAAATATAAATTTTATGCCAGCAACGTTCATTTTGCTGTCCTTTTTTCTAAATGTTAGTATTTTATGGTGGAATAGTCAGAACAAGAGATCCCAGCCCTCTAAATACGAAAAAAATGTGAGTTAATTAAACAAAACAAACAAAAAATCTACTTTTTTTAATATTTTCATTCGTAACCCAAAAACTATGGAAGTCAGGCGAATTAATTATTTTTTATGAGAAAGCCAATAAAATTCCCTAAATATCGACATATAAATCAATGGAAAACAAAGAAGTCCAGCCGGTGAAAAAATTGATAGAAAAGAGGGTAAGAAACAGAGCGCTCTGTCCGGCGCATAGTTAGAATTATCGCTAGAAAAAATATTTTTATACATTTCAACTTCCCTGCCAAGCTATATATACTTAGCTATAGACACCGTCGTCTCCGACAGAATTTCAAATTTCGCGGCACACGCTACCGGTAGGTCAGGTGATCTACGCCGCCCTGCCCTGGGTGGCAGGACTAGGAACCATTCCCGTTTTCTAATCAGAATTCTTCTGTCGCCCGGGCCATCAACATTGTTGTTGGTTCCTCTCGATTGGTTTTTCTTTTTTCACCGGCAATTGATCTTATTGACCGACTTTTGGTGACGTATCTGGATTGTTGGATTGGCATACGCTTTTGTGGACTGTTTTGTGGACTTGATTTTGGATTTTTCTTTAAAATGTCTGACTCTGGAATGGTTGTGAGACGTTGTGTGAATGTAGGCTGTAAGGTGAGGTTGCCGAAAGCTTCGGTAGGACCCTCACACGGTATGCAAGGGTTGCAGGGAGTATGAATGTTCTTTTACTAATACTTGCAAAGAATGTGAGAATTTGAGTGAGAACGAATGGAAGAATCTAACTAATTATTTAAAAAGTTGAGAGAGAAAGAGTGAGGAAGGCTTCTTATAGAAGTTTTTAAAGTAGTTCTAGATTCTGAACTAATTCCTAGTTTGGATCTTCCCCAAGGGTAAGTATTGCTACTTCTCCTTCCATTGCAAGCCCCTTCTCCTATTGCAGAACCTGTAGATCAGCGAAAGAACTTGCGGATCTAAAAGCAGCCTTCAGTTGATGGAAAACAAAATGGCTGCCATACAACGTAAGGCTAGTGATTATTCATGGGACAGTGATATGAGTGTCCCCAGTGTAGTGGAGGGGCATCTGGTCGGCTCAGCAACGCTCCTAGGTCTAGACCTCTTTCCAAGCTCACTCATTGCCCAGAGGAGAACGGAATGTCGAAAACCGAAAGGAGGTGGTTGTGGAAGAATCCCCACCAATCAGGTGTCCCTTCGGCGGTTTCTGTGACACCCCAGACTGCCAAGGATCGCTATTGTAAAAAGTAATTTTGTCGAAAAATTATTTTTTCCTATATACAAACCTAGGTTGGTCTAACAAAAGGATATCCGCGGGAACGCGCCGCGCTACCGCATACAAAGAGTTCAAACTTGAATCGCTGTACCTGGGTCTGGGGTAAACCTGCGCGGGGTGAGCCCCGGGCCAGCTTGGGTAGGTCATTGTGATACCATTCTTTGAGCCGTTAGAATAACTTAGTCTAAACAGACACACTCTTCAAAAGGGGGGCCATACTCAATGAGGTGGGGTGGATGAGGAGGGCCATTAATCTGTTAGACAACCTAGGTTTGTATATAGGAAAAAATAATTTTTTGACAAATTACTTTTGTTCCGACTAAGTACAAACCGTCGGTTGTCTAACAAAAGGAGACTCGAACTGAGGATGGAAGGTGAGTGACCTGAATGTACCCTTTGAAGAGCCGCCAATAACTTCACACGACCTGATGTTGAACCCAGACCCCCTACTCCTCATGACACTTTACACGGTAAGGATTCAATAGGGAGAACCCAAGGGGCTCCGGCTGTTGTCCTAACCTATGGTACTAATACTCACTCAGAGAGCTGTTCCTGAAGGATTCTTAGCCATCATTCTACTCTCCAGGTAAGTCAGTAGTGGCCAGTCGTGTCATGGAACAGTACAGTCATACGTAGGATATTACCAGGAAAACTCACTCATACCCCTTACATTCGGCCAGACTTAGGCGGGAATTGCTGGGAGTGTGTGTGTGTGTATTTCCAAATTGAGGTACGCAGTGCGGGTGACCAACGCCTAGAGGATCTCTTGGGCTGCGACAATGGGGCCCAGAGAGAACACTTCTAGAGATTTGAACGTAACTTCTCGTAGGTAGAAGGAGGTGAAGGTGGTTTGACTCTTCCAGGTGCCTGCTCTCAATACCTGACCCACTGAGAGGTTCTTCCTGAAGAGCATAGAGGAGCCTATGCCCCTAACTTCGTGAGCCTCACCTTTGGCATTGGTACTTCCTTGTTTTCGTAGGCCCTTCTTATAACCTGTCTGATCCAGAAGGAGATGGTATTCTTAGCCACCTCTTTCGGATGCTTGCCCGTGGCCACGAACAGCCGTTTGATAGCCGGTCTGAACTGTCTCGTCCTCTTGAGGTAGGCTTTCATGGGCTCTGACCGGGCATAGAATCAGTCCCTCTTTGTCAAAGCCGGTAAAATCCCCCAAAGGAAGGAATGGTAAAAGAGGAAAACATCTCCTCTGGCTTGTATGGGTCTTGAGTCTTGGCTACAAAGCCAGGGACAAACGAGAACCCCATCTCCCTCCAACGCCTGGTGTGTGACACTTCGTAGACAGCGCGTGTAGTTCGCTTGACACCTCTTCGAAGATGCCAGGGCTAAGAGGAAAAGGGTCTTCAAGGTGAGGTGTCTTCAAGGAAGCGTGAATGTAAGGGCTCATAGGGAGGCACCTCTCAAGGATTCCAGGACTAAGGCTACATCCCAGTGGGGAGTCCGTAGCTCTCTCGGGGACAGGTCTTCCTAAAGTGCTTGAAGAGCAACAAAATTTCTGGAGATGCAGCGAGGTCCATGCCTTTCAACGCGAATACTTGATTTAAAGCCGCTCTATAACCCCATCCTACTGCCGATATGGATAGTCGTTTATCCTTCCTGAGGTGGTGGAAAAAACTCGCTAGTTGAGGGATGGTGGCCTCGTCTTGGGGGGGGGGGGTGGGGCAATGCCTTTATCTTGACACCAATCTTGAAACCGTCGCCACTTTCCCTGGTACAATCTGCCTGAGGAAGGTTTCACAGGATTGGCCATGGCCTCAGCTAACTGCCTGGAAAAACCTCTATCGCGGAGGATTTTGATGACAGTCTGACCCGTGTAAGCGGAGGGCCGACGGATTTGGGTGTAGGCATCCGTTGTTTGGGTTGGGGCGAGAGATCTATTCTGTCTGGTAGGCTTACCGGGTCCTCTAACTGAGATCCAGCACTTCTGGGAACCAGGGGGCTTCCGGCCACCAAGGAGCTACTAAGGTTACTCGCAGGTTCTGCGAGTAGCGAATCTTCTGAAGGATCTTCTGGAGGGGGGGAAAGGGGGAAAGGAGGAAAGGCGTAAGCGTCCAGGTTCTTCCAATCTTGCAGGAGGGCATCCTCCCCCGCTGCCTGCGGGTACTGGGAGTGGGGAGAAGAACACTGGCAGTTTTCTGTTCCATGCGGTGGCAAAGAGGTCTATCGACGGAGAGCCCCACCTCTTTATCAGGCCATCTGCTACTTCTTAGAGTGGAGACCCCACATATGTGTTGAGGTATCTGTCCCCTCCTGCTCAGATGGGTCCGCCCCCAAACATTTTCTTGCCTGGAATATATCTTGCCTTGAGGGTGATGTCCATTTCCTCTGCTAACTCCTGGATTTGTACTGCCAGGCACAGAGATCCAGTGAGACTGTGCCCCCACCCCTGTTTGTTTAGATAGCCACCACCGTGGAGTTTGTCTGACATTAGGCCCACCGTTTTCCCGTTGAGTTTGAGACAGAAGTGCTGAAGGGAGAGGAAGACTGCCTTCAATTCCAAGACATTGATGTGAGATGCTTTCTCTTCTTCCGACCACAGGCCGCTCACTTCTTCCTCCGTCAGGTGCGCCCCCCACCCGTCTTTGATTGGCATCCGTGAAGAGAAGAATCTCTGGGGTTCTCGGACTGAGAGAGATGCCCCCGCCCTTGGAGGTGGGAAGGCACCATCCACCACTCCAGGGACTTCCTTACTTCTTGGGAGAGAAGAATTTTGCTGTTGGGGTCCCCTTCCTGAGGGTAGACCATTGTTTCTTGAACAGCCACTGAAGCGGCCTCATACGCCTTCTGCTGTGAGGCACTAGTCTCTCTATTGAGGCCATGTGTCCTAAGATGGACTGGCAGAGTTTTGCCGTGGGAGGGCTGGCCCCAAAGCTCTCCGCACTTGAGATACTAGGCCGGAGACCCTGTTCTCAGAGGGGAAGGCCTTCATGAGGGTTGAATCTAGTGTCATTCCGAGGTACACCATCCTTTGTCTGGGAGTGAAATCCGACTTGTCGACATTCACCACCACTCCCAGTTCCTGAACGAATGACAAAACTAGCTGAAGGTGCTCCGCACACTGCGCAGCCGTCTCGGCTAAGATGAGCCAATCGTCCAGGTAGCGGAGGAGACGGATGCCTCTTGCATGTGCCCAAAACTGACACTATCTTGAAGACCCTGGTGAACACCTGTGGGGCTGTGGCGAGGCCGAAGCACAGGCAGGTGAACTGCAGCAGAGTCGTTCCCTTGCTTGACAATCCTGAGGAATTTTCTGGAGGAGGGGTGAACAGGGACTTGAAGTAGGCTTCTTGACGGTCTATTGAGGCCATGAAGTCTCCCTCCCTGACACAGCTCGAACGGAGTCTGCCGTTTCCATCCGAAACTTTGTCAGAGAAAGGAACTTGTTGAGAGGGGTGAAAGGTCTATGACCGGCCTCCAACCCCCTGTTGCCTTTTCTACCAGGAAGAGTCTGGAGTAGAACCCTGGACCTGGATCCTGAACCTCTTCCAACGCCCCTTTCTGAAGTAGCTTGGATATTTCCTCCTCCAGGGCCCGTCCGCGGTCCGAGTCCGGTCGATAGGAAGGGACTTGGATGGGGGTAGGGGATAGAGTGGGTGTAGACTGGAAGGGAAGACGGTAGCCTGACTTGATAACCTGCAGGGTCCAATCTTCCGCTCCTGCTTGCTGCCACACTTGCCAATTGGCAGCCAAGCAACCCCCTACCTTCCGCTGACGGGCAGGATCTGGCCTAGAATTTCGTGCGGGGACCTCCCTCTCTTCTGTTGCCCTTCTGCTTCCGCTCCTTTGATGGAAAGGGACGAGTCTTCTCCCTATGGAACTTGTCCTTCGACACAGAGTAAGGTTTCTTCTCCTCTCGCCTACGCACGGGAAAAGCCGGTCTCTGCGCTTCTCTTACCTGTTGGCTAATCTGTGGTGCTGGCCGTGGTCTATGGACCCGGGGTTGCGGAATTGGAGAGAGCCCTAGATTGGAGAGATCGCTCCTTCTTCTCCGCTGCCTTGCGAACTTCTTCCGCAGGAATAAGTTCTTTCTGGAACAGCGGGTTTTTTACCGTAAGTCTGGGAGGAGGTCTCTCACCTGGCGATTTGGCCTCCTTGAAGGCATTCTCTCTCCTTTTCACCTCCATATTAGCCCCACAGGACCGCTAAGTTGTCTGCTTGGTGCGAGAGTGTCTTGATCCCACACTGCATGAAGGAAGACAAGTCTGCTGCTGCTGAGGCTGGAGCTCGGGTAAGACTGCGGAAGTGCTGCCAGTAGACGTTCCATCCACGAATTCGTAGCGAGGGCCAGAGATAGAGCGCCGAATGGAGTCCTTTTCGGTTTCTGAGGGTAGAGAGGCAAGAGGGTGCTTTTTCTGAAGGGCGTCCAGACTGACATCTAAGAGATCTGCAAGGTCCCTGGAATATGCAGACTCCCTTAGTTTGTCACCTGTTGGCCTATAATACCTGCTGGCCCCCTGAGCAGGGATAGGAAGCACCTCTGTTTCTCAGATACCCTAGTTTGGTGAAGTCCGTGGCTTCTCGGGACGCTCTAGCCATGGCTAGCCTAACCTGGTTGCTCCAGGGGAGGCTGACCGAGGGGGGCTGTGAATCTTCAGGTTGAGCACCTTATGCACCTCTGACTGAAAACTCCTGGTTCAGTTCCTCAGTTTCTGTTAGGCCATTGGCGCTTCTAATCAACGACAGAATCTGGTTGAATGATAAGGGCTCGGGCTCCGCAGGTGAGCTAGTCTGACTGCCCGTTTCCGAATCGGGGTCAGAATCGGGCTCCCCCTCTGGAGCATGAATCGGGCTCGGAAATCAGCTCAGAACTGTCACCCAAATCTGGAAACAGTTCCTCTGACTTCTTTTCCAAAAGGAACTTCTTCCTGGCTTCTTCCATCCTACGGGCAGACTCCTCTAGACTGGTGTTCTTCTTCTCCACTTGCTGGGAAACCTCCTTTTTGGAGCTTAAGTAGTCCTCCACCGCCTGTTTGACCAGGTTCGCAATGTCCAGTGCGGGAGTGAGGACCTGGGCCCCCACTGTACCTAGGCTAACTGATGGAGGTGGTGCGGAGGTACTAGGCTCATGCCTAGGCCTAGCTTTTTCGGGCATCAACGCTGGCACTGGTCTCTCAGCGCGACCTAGGCCTTGCGGCATCGAAAGGTCTCCATTGATGCTCCTCCTCCGAGCGTTGTGGCTGGCTGGCTTCTTGCGTCGGGTTGCCGCAACTTCTGGAGGGGAGGGGGCCTCCGGCTCCTGCGAGTTGGGTCCCGTTCGGGCTCCTTAGCACTGTCCTCAGGATGGGAGGGTGAGGCATCAGGTCCGTCACCGGATCCCTCCTGGGGCTGGACTGATTGTGCCCGAGAGGAACAGGGGGTTACCTTGGCACCCGGCTGTGTCTCGGTACTGCTATGGTCATACCTAGAATAGTTCGGCCTTTAGGCTAGGCGGGAACAAGCTCTCGGTTGAAGACCCCTTCTTGTTACGCTTTCGAGGCAGGACATGGATCCCCAAGCCCCCTAGGGTAGCTTCTTTCCTCTTACCTGCTTTCCTAGCCCCCGACCGACGAAGGTTTCTTTAGCCTAAGTTTCTTGGGAAGGACACTAGGCTCACTAACTAGGTCCCCCGTTAATAAGGAGGAAGGATTACTAGGCCTAGTGTTCTCCAATTGGGCACTATCCCCCTCACACACGGCCTTAGGCCCCACAGTAGTCGGCCTAGGCCTAGGCTTATCGGCATCAACATTAGCGTCACTGAAAACACTCTATGCGCCTCATAATAGAGCCTCCACTGATCATTATTCCACTGCGCACAGGTTGAACACGATGCATCAGGGAACATTCAAAACCCCTACAAGCAATACACCCAGATGAGGATCCGATGGTTGGCGAAGGCAAAGATGTACCGCAACGCATGCCATCGGAAACACACACACAAATCCTCCCCAACGAAAAACCCACCATAGATCCGCCTTCCATACTTACAGGGAAGTTAGGATGCTAGGTAATACTAAAGGATAAATAAAAGGATAGGAAAAGGGCACTGGGGAAGGACAACTCAAGCACAGATGTCAAAGATATATCACGATAAAGAAAGACTACAGTCGGCGGTCATGCGTTGTTTATCTCAAGTCGGGTCAAGGCGGAAGGAGTAGGTGTGACACGACCGGCTACCGCGAAAAGAATGGTATCACAATGACCTACCCAAGCTGGCCCGGGCTCACACCCCGCGCAGTTACCCCAGACCCAGGTACAGCGATTCAAGTTTGAACTCTTTGTATGCGGTAGCGGCGGCGCGTTCCCGCGGATATCCTTTTGTTAGACAACCGACGGTTTGTACTTAGTCGGAACAAAGCGTCCTGCGTGAGTGTTTTTCGTCGTCGGGATCTTCATCTCCGAGACGTGATTGGAGGGATTCTGATCGTCTCCGGCCACTCAAGATGGAGGTGGAAGGCTCCGACTATTGATTCGAGCCCAGAAAACTTCCCTGAGGAGTCTCCTTCGGGAGTGAAGAAGGCAAGAAGAGCCATTCTTTCAACCAGAGTGAGAAGGAGGCAGGAGGTGGAGGCTACGGACTCCTCCCTCCTCCCGAAGAGGATAAAGGGAGGTTACGAAGAGATTCATGATGGCGATGCAAGAGCAGATCTCGTCTTTTGTAGGAGTTCTGTCAAAGGAGCCTCCTAGAAGGAAAGACTCTTCCCTTCCGATCAAAAGATCCTCCAGGCGTATGGAGGTATCTGCCGCCAGGATCGATACTCCTACTCGAGGTGAGGTTTCCTGTACGAACCTGGATGAACCTTTCAGACGTCTGGCACGGCCAGGAGTGAGGCTAACACAGGGGCAGGAGCAAGAGCCAGGATGTGAGGAGGTAAAACGGAGGCAGGACCCAGAGCCAGGAGTGTGGAGGTAATCCAGGCAGGAGGCAGGAGACAGGAGGCAAGAGCCAGGAGGCAAGAGGCAGGATTCAGGAGTCAGGAGTCAAGAGGGCAGGAGGCCAGGAGCCAAGAGGCAGGAGTAGGAGGCAGGAGCCAGGAGTCCGGAGT